>NW_008620617.1:0-9960 GCF_000691845.1 Merops nubicus | reverse complement strand
AGTGTGGCGGTGGTAAATGTCCACAGGACGTTTTGAGCTCCTCACCTACCTTTGCTTGCACTTCTCTGTATCTGACTGTAGTACCACTGGATTTGCAGTTTTCTTACTGACTGTCCTGTAGGCTATCATACAGTTGACTTGTAAATTCAATAAAATACAGAGTGCCCATAATTGTAAAAATGGTTCGTGGTGAGGAAGCATAGATGAGCTGAGTGCACTTCAGATGGTGAAGAGGTCAGGGCATAAGAGATGTATGTTGGTCATCCTCTGGGGCTGTGAGGAAAGTGAGATTCCAGTCAAACTTGTGATTGCTCTTGTGGAAGGCTGTACAGACACAGCAGTACCCCCTGGGCCCCGCTGAGCAGAGTAACTCATCTATTTCATTGCAAGGAAATACCAAGCTCCAGAGAAACAGGTACTGTAAAGGCTTCCAGCAAGCAGACAGAGGCATGCATGTTTTGTCACATGCCTCTGTTGAGGAATAAGGAAGATAGCCAGGAAAGTCATACAGTAACAAAGAAAATACTTTCCTCTTCACTGTTCTTACCCGAGAGACCTAGAGTGAGACAGTCAGTGCTCTGAAGAGGTGACAGTTAAGAAGCCAGGGGTCCAGATGAAGAACTTGGGGTGGAATAATTGGCATGTAACCAACAACTAGATTCTCTGGGAAGCAAGGCCTGGCTTTAATGGGAATCAAAAATCACCTTCTTGCAAACAGGTTCATGGGGCATTTATTGTGTAAAATTCTTTCCTTGTGGAGTCCTAGGCTGAAGCTTAGCAGACTCAAAGGTAAAGTTCTAATGATTTTTACCAGCTAGGTTTCCTATTGAGAGCTTCCAGCTGACAGGAGATGTGAGAGGAAAAGTGTTGATGGGGGGCTGAGGAAATGCTGGTGGCCTTGTATCTCCCTATTTCACTGTCAGAAGGCTCCCTTCTTCCCAGTACTGAAGAGAGCTCAGTAGATAAGCAAGAGCCTCATCTTAGGCAGCAGCGACTGTGTACAGCTCCTGTTGAAGTCATTGGGACCTGGGGACACTTGCCAGTTTGTACAGTCAGGTTCTCATTTCACCAGGAGTGGTGCACATCTCTCCTCCACCTCCAGCCCTGCTCTGACCTGTCTGTATCTCCATGTGTCTGGGTGTATTTGTTGGGACACTGGTGGTGCAGAGGACCCTACTTCTCAGTTTCCTACGTGCAGGTGAAGAAGATGGGTGGCTTGGGGCTGCTGGCTATGGACGTGCCAGAGAAGTACAAGGGAGCAGGTCTCGACTACCTGGCCTATTCCATTGCGGTGGAGGAGATCAGCCGGGGCTGCGCGTCCACCGGCATCATCCTCAGCGTCAACAACGTGAGTCTGCCCTGGGGGCGAGGGCTGGCGGGCCTTGGGGGGGGGTGTGGGAGAAATGGGATCTGGGCTTGGGGTGGGTCCTGCTCTGTTGGACGTTAGGGAGTTACTGCATTGCTTATACCCTCGTGAGGCACTAATTCCGCTCTCCATTCCTAAAGTCTCTGTATTTAGGGCCAATACTCAAATTTGGCTCTGAAGAACAGAAGCACAAATGGATTGCGCCCTTCACTAGTGGAGAGAAGATTGGATGTTTTGCCCTTAGTGAACCAGGTGATGT
The DNA here is from genome assembly GCF_000691845.1 of Merops nubicus. Classification (NCBI taxonomy): domain Eukaryota; kingdom Metazoa; phylum Chordata; class Aves; order Coraciiformes; family Meropidae; genus Merops; species Merops nubicus. The sequence continues at coordinate 8,335 of NW_008620617.1, read as the reverse complement.
GACTGTTGCCCTTTCTGCTGCAAAGAGCATAGGGTAGTAGACTTCTTTCCTCAGGTTTAGGATGGACTTTAGGTCTGTGAAATTGTAACAGTTTGTCGAAAGGTGGTTTATAGCAGTTCTGTGTAAATGAAGTCTCGGAGCCCAAGGTATCAACTGACATTTCCATGGGCTGTGCTGAAAATTTTCATCTCCTCTGGAGATGGACCCATCTTGGATGCGTGGGCCTTTCCCCTTCCCGTTTGGGTCCTGTGGGAGGGATGGTGGAGGCACTGCTGCAGCGAGCTGACGGGGGTGCTGGCAGGGGTGGCTTTGCATCCCAGGCTGCCGTGGTGGCCTGAGTTTTGTTTGCTGGTGCCCTGCTCAGGAAACGGCAGCGACGCGGGTGCGGCATCCACGGTGGCACGCCTGGATGGGGAGGAGTGGGTGCTGAACGGCACCAAGGCCTGGATCACCAACGCCTGGGACGCCTCGGCCGCTGTGGTGTTTGCTACTACGGAGAAAGCCCTGAAGCACAAGGTGCTTGCAGTGGGTGAGGCAGGGAAAAGGGATGGGAGTCAAGGAGTTGTGCAGCTGAAGAGGCTCTAGGGACTTGGGATTTAGAGCAGAGGAGGGGCTGGTGAGCGCTGGCATTGTTCTGTCTCAGCTCTCCCCTCCCTTCTCCTGGTTCCTTAGATAGATAGTTTCTATGAAGAATGTTTGAAGAAAGTCTGTTGATAGCCAGGTAAGTGGGAAGTCTGCACTACTAAGAGTTTGGGTCTTGTTGCAGGGCATTAGTGCGTTCCTGGTTCCCATGCCAACTGCTGGGCTGTCGCTGGGGAAGAAGGAAGACAAGCTGGGAATCCGAGCCTCTTCCACTGCCAACCTGATATTTGAGGACTGTCGGATACCCAAGGCAAATCTGCTGGGGCAGCTGGGAATGGGCTTCAAAATCGCCATGGTAAGAGGAGGATCGGGACAGCTGGGCTTGTGTAAAGCTGTAGTTCCCAAGCTTGCTGATTTCAAAACCATTCAGACTTGCAGTGGCTTTGGTGAGAACTGCTAGCGTAAGCAGTTCTGTGTCATATTAAGCAGGCGACCCCTCTTGCCAGCATGGCAGAAATCATTCATGGTGTCTGAGGAATCATTAATTCACCACAGAGCCTTGACAGCACTTTTGTTGTAGGCCGGACATAAAGGGGGTCTTAGGTGAAGGAATGCTGATGCTGTTGAGGTGGTGTGTCAGCAGGGGTGTTGTATTTTAATTCCTTTCCCAAGCCTCCCCAGTTTGTACTCCCATAGATAAAGGGGAAACACAGCATTTTCCCTGAGTACTGTGGGAGAGGAAAGCTTCCCTGGAAGCCCAGGCCAGCCTCTGGGTAGTGTCTAAAGGTGGCTGAAATCTGAGTTACAGCACGTGTATGACTCCTAAGGAGCGAGGCAGCTGCGGAACAGCGTGTTCCCTGCAGGGACACCTCCCCTCCCCCCACCTTGGAAGAGTTTGCTGCACTCACTGTAGGGGCAAAACAACTCCCAACTGCTTGTTCTGACTTTCTGAAAAAGGGGAGCTCCCTGGAGAACAGCCTCTTCCATTATGTCCAAAACTGAAAGAACCTGCCAGTCACTAACCACTTTAAGATAGTCAGCCCAGGACAGAGAGGTTGGAGGTCTTTCTTACTGTGCTGTGAATTCTTTCAGTGCATAGTGAGGCTGTTAAGATCCTAGTGGGCAGGTGTTGGAGGTAAGTCAGACTATTGACTCAATTCACTAATCAGTTTGAAAGATGCTTCAGTGTGTGTACTAATGAGAACAAAGAGAAAAATGGACCAGATGTCCATTGTGGGTTTTTTGGTGGTGGTGGTGGTGGTGGTTGTGTTTTTGTTTTTTTTTCCCAGCTACAGTAAGATCAGCTGCACAGTGACCAGGTGTCTAGCTGAAGGGTTCTTTTCAGCTCCCTCCAGAGCAGATGGTCCTTGTGCTGTTCCCCTAATATGCAACCCCTTCTTTTTTTCCCCCAGCTAATAAGAAGCAATACATCTTCATTTCCTTTCCCTCTTGTACCCCTGGCTGCTCTCGGCAGTGCTCAGTACGTTCTGTAGCTCCCTGTTCTTGCGTAACTCTGAATATTCCGACGCAGGGTCTCTGACCAGAGGATGCAAAGGCTCCAGCAGCTCTCCAGCGAGCTCAGAGCTGTGTGTGCTATTGCTGGTCACAAGTGCCTTGACTTACCACGAGTGCTTGTGCCTTGTGCAGCAAACGCTGGACGGGGGGCGGATCGGCGTCGCCTCCCAGGCGCTCGGCATCGCGCAGGCGGCTCTGGACTGCGCTGTGGACTATGCTGAGAAGAGGCTGGCCTTTGGGGCGCCCATCACGAAGCTGCAGGCGGTGCAGGTATCAGCTGGAGGGCCGGGGCGGTGCCTGCCGGTGCTGGTGGGGCCTGGCGCCGGGCAGACGGTGCGCTGTCGTTGCAGTTCAAGCTGGCAGACATGGCCGTGGCCTTGGAGGGCGCGCGCCTGCTGACCTGGAGAGCCGCCATGCTGAAGGACAACGGGAAGCCCTTCACAAAGGTATCCCCCTCCCTGCCTTCTGGCGGTGGCAGCATGGGGCACAGGCTCCAGGCAGGAAAGCCTCCCCCTGCTCGGCACTGCTGGTCAGCGCTTGCCCCGCCAGCGCTGTCGGGGTGTAACCCCAGCAGATACTGGACTTCGGTGTCTTACCAGCAGCCTAGAGCCCTGGGCTTAGCTAAGGGGAGTGGGGTGGCTGCTGTCACCGACCATCAGACCTGTCTCTGCACGGCTTTTTTTGCACGGCTGGTCTGTGAGCCTTCCAGCTCCTCATGCAAGTGAGGTCTTCCTTTTTGTGACAACTGCACCCTCAGTGATGTTTTCCTTCCCAAAGGAAGCGGCGATGGCCAAACTGGCTGCATCAGAAGCTGCAACAGCCATCTCTCATCAGGTAACTGCTTAACAGACATCTCTGATATACAGCAGGCAGGGAGCTGGTGTTGCCACACAAGGACTTGGGAAGGGGGGATGGAATTTACTAGATTATTTTTTTTCGAACAAACCAGCCCCTCTGGCTGAAGCTGGTTAGCACAGCCATCTCCCTGGGGTGGGGGGATCAGGGGTGGGAAGGGGTTTATGCTGGTATATGGCAGCTGTATTTTCAAAGTCTTCTTGTGCCTGCTGCTGTCTAGGGCCCTCAGAAACTCAAAAAACAGTTTTGAGCAGAATCAGCAATGTGGGCGGGTGCATGGGTGCACCAGGCAGGACTAAAAGGAGATTTGAACAAAGAGAGCAGGGCTTCTGGTGGCTGCATTTATTTTTTTATTTTTCCTCCTGCCCTTTTTTGTGTCTTAGCTGAACATGGATCACTAACAAATACCTCTGAAGCAATTGTCTGGGACACCAGTATTGCTCTTGCCCAGTTCAAGTCCTGATTCCTCTGATTGCAGAGAGGCTGCAGGCATCCCCCTGTGCCACTCCTCCCCCCAAGTTATGCTTGCAGGGGGCTTAGCTCCTCTTAAGGTGGCTGTGTTCTGTACAAAACGAATCCCTTGACACTGGTCCCCTTGTTGCAGGCCATGCAGATCCTGGGTGGGATGGGCTACGTGACGGAGATGCCCGCGGAGCGGCACTACCGCGACGCGCGGATCACCGAGATCTACGAGGGGACCAGTGAGATCCAGAGGCTGGTGATAGCAGGGCAGCTGCTGAAGGCTTACCGCAGCTGAGGGCAAGCCCCGCCTCAACGTGCCTCTTAGCAGTCATTGACTCTTGGCCCTCTTGAAGGAGGGTAGCGATGGCTATTTTTCCTCACCAATGATTCACTGACCCTCTTGTTAGAAATGTGCTGACTCTTCTTTGGACAAAGTCTGGTGCGTGGCCAGCCATACCTCAGGTTGTGAGTGGTGCCTGTGAGGAGCCAGCCTCTCCTTGGGGGGCAGTGCAGGGCTTTTCCTAAACCTTGGTCTGGTTTGGTAGCTGCAAACCGACTTTGCTGTTCAGTGAAGTCAGCAGCTCTCCTTGTGCCTTTTCCAGCTACTGCCTGTTCTGCAAAGATTTGCCACGACATGGTACTGGGTAACCAGTGCCAAAATCAGAGGCACTGAGAGAGACATGGCACCCCTGTGTTCATTGTCTGTCCTGCCCAGCCCCTGGGGAATTCCAGGTGTGGGACGTGATGCCGTGTGAGCTCCTGCCCGGGCCCAGGCCGTGCTGAGGTAGCCCTGGCAGCAGTGCACTTTGACCCACTTGCAGCAGGAAAGGAGCCAGACAGGAGGACACAGGTAGGACCTGCGTGCAGAGGGCTCTTGCTGCAGCTTGTGGCTGCTGTTGGTGTAGATGTAAAAACAAAGGTCAGGAAAACCCCTCGCTCTTGCCCCACAGAGCCCAGCAGCCTGCTCACCCAGCCACTTCGGGCTGTAGATATAAAAGCAAAGGACAGAAAAGCTGCAGTGCCTGAAACTGATTTAAAAAAAAAACCAACGAAACAAAAAAACCCACCCACCAAATAAAAAAAAGCCAAACCAACCACTCTCTGCGCCTAAAGCTGCTTTTACTATACCAGCAGTTACCCAGCAGGAAAGAAGGCCCATGAAGTGGTAATAACAGCCTTTAATCACTACGTGTTTTGGCCAACAAGGAGGAAACAAACAGATGGCACAGAAAACCTTACCAGGAAGCTTTAGCAGTAGCACATAGCCTCAGTCATTATCTTTGGCAGGAAATTAACTTTTAGAAGATTCAATAGGCAAAAGAAATTTTTTTTCTCTCATGAAAGGGAGAGGATTAAGACTACAGCCTGTGTGGTCCCCTTTGTCCAAGCGAGGAGTACACTAGAGGTAACTGGTTATGTTTCTGTGGTGCTATTCGTTCAGCAGCATGTGGAGAGAAACACAGCAGGACTCTATTACACATAAGAGAGTGGAGGAGACAAATAAAACCTGATTTTAAAGGATCTTCAGTCCCCACTTTTTTTTTTTTTAAATGCAAATGTGAATTCATTTGAAATATTTTCTTCCACTCACAAGAGACAGGAGCACAAATCAGCAGGGCCTGCAGGCACCAGTCACACTGCTCCGAGGTGCCCCGGGAGGTCCCAGCACTACAAGTACTCCCTTTGCAGGTCGCTAGAGGGCAACTCCATGTTGGGGCAAAGTCTTCAAGTCTTGAATTCCTTGCTGTGCTCCCACACCTAGGGCTGAGCAGAACCACAGCCAAGCAGTGCGTTCAACAGGGCTCCTACTGGAAAAACTGCTCTGACGACTGAACGTTGCCAAGAGTGAGAGACATGGTTCTAGCTTGATTTCAGCCTCTATCAGCACTTGGATCTGAAGGCTCATTTCTGTGATTGTGCAGGAGGAAGTGATATTTTACACTTCTTGCAGCCACTCGGCTGCAACAGGTGCTGTAGGGTTGCTCACTACCGGGAAGGGAGGCCCTCAGGCATGCCAGGTAATGCCAGGTTCCTGTTCAGTGCTCGTCCTCACTGACCTCATGTGCTGAGGGCCAGCTGAATCCCCAGTGACCCAGAGCAGCCAGTCAGTCACACCAAGGCCACGCCTGCTGCTCTGTTTCCCCTCTCTCCACCTAGCTGCTTCTCTCAGAGCTGCTTTACCGTACCGTCGGCACTTTCAGACTGCTTGTCTTCAACATCCTGTCTCCTTCATTTACCAGCTCTGAATGACTGCAGCCTCTCTCAACCAGAGCAGAGAGAAATTGCCCCTGTACACACACAGAGCTAAGGGGAGAACAGTGATGGACACCTCAGCTGACAGAGCACACACCTGAAGGACCTACAAATTAGATGGACCAAATCCCTTGTGGATCTGCAGAGCGGGGAGCAGCATCGAGTGACAGACTGCTCTTGGGGGCAGTGCTGCTGCTGTGCCTGTGGCCAGCCCCTGCTCTTGGGTCCTGCTTGGATCACCTACCACGTGATTAGCCTCATTAACAAGCTTCTTGCTGTCTCTGCCACAGTCCCACAGCCAGCCCAGCTGACAACCACACACTCGGTGGTAATGTCCCGAGTGCTGCAGCTCTGCCATCCTCTGTAGCAAAGTACACGGCTCGTTATCAAAGTACAAGGGCAGGGCTGCTCAGAAGTTACTGGTCTGGGTGCAGCACACCAGTCAGGTTCCAAACCTGCCCCAGAGCCCTGAGAGCAGAGACCTGGCTTCTCTCTGAACAAGAGACTAAGGACTTATTCCTCGCTGCTGCTGGCTGAGAGAGTTTTGGCTGTAAAGCATGTACGGCTGCTCCTCAGGTCTGTTACAGAAGAGAGCTGCTGAAATTGCAGAACACAAACAAGTTCTGCAGCATCAAATAGGGAGCTGCTAGGTGACCCTGCTCTGGCAGGGGGGTTGGACTAGATGATCTTTCGAGGTCCCTTCCAGCCCCTATGATTCTATGATTCTACCACAAGCCACCCCTGGACTGTGCTGCCCGGGCTGGGCTTTTACTCCCACAAAAGCAGAGAGTTACAGGTCAGTCCAGAAGCTTTTATCCATTTATACAGCCAACACTGCAGAGTTGGGACACTGAGATGGGAAAAGCAGGTCATGCATAAATCAGGAAGAGGAGGAGAAGGAGATAAGCCACAGCCATGATTTTCAAGGCTGGTTGGGGTTTTGCCCCACAGAGCTCTTAAGTGTCTATGGACCTGGTTAGGAGGCAGACCGCTGGGAACGAAGCAGGGGCAGCCCTAGCTGGAGCCCTTTCTTAGGAAACACAGCTACAGCAATGAGGAGCTACTTCGATCTGATGTATTTTTATGTCCTCTACAAAGCTCACAGACTCTTCATGTGAGTTCCCAACAGCCTAAAGGAAGAGCCAAGCTGTTCTGGGCTGGCACAAATCCATACAGGTGAGCAATAACCAACTCGGCCTTCTTGGCCCATCCTCCACTGACAATGTGGAGCTGCCTGGAGCCTGGCTCTCCCTCAGAAGCATCTACCTTCCTCAGAGCACAGCGGGACAGGGCTCACCTCACAATTTCACACAGTTTAAAAATAAAAACAACAAAAACAGAGAAGCCCCATCTCGGCCTTCCAAGTTAAGCAGTGTATAAACTGTGTTCCAGGACTCGGCTGGAATTGGCTGTTGTATTGCTTTTGCTTCAGAATAGTCTCTACTCACCTTTTCTGACAGACTTCTCTGTAAGAAAAACAGCACAAATTATTTTGATTTTTAAATTAAAATTTTGGTTTACCTACATTGGGAGCCCTCATCATACACACAGACCTGGCAACAGCCACACAGTCAGTTTGGAAACTTGGAAAATATGAAAAATATCAAACTGGAAAGATATCACAAACAAAAAAAAGCAAAGTATCTCTAAGAATAACAGGAGGAAGAAATGGAAAAGAGAAGAAAATGTGATAGTGTTGTAACTTGAATGAAAAATGCAGTTTACTACTCTTCAGTTAAAAATTGAATTTAAATTTGGCCCCCCGCTACTTGTATAAAAAAAATACTTGGGAGCCCTTGCTCCACTTCCCTGTGCGAGGAGGTCAGCACTGCTCTGGGGAGGCCACCCAGCCACCAGGATGCATTTCCTCACTGCCTCAACGACTTCTTCCCCTTCTCTCACAGAACAAACCACATCCATGCTCGGGACAGGAGACGTTCCTCTAAGTAAAAGGCTTCTGGATGCCCCACAGTCGGAGCCGCAGTGCTGGCCACCCTGGTGAGCTCCTGAGCCCCACAGCCCGGCTCGGCACGGATCTGACAACATCTCAGCTGGCTCCCAACAGGCCAGTACAGGCTCAGAAGGGCCAGCTGGCATTTCTAATACACTGTGGCCATACTGGCTGGCCAGACAACCCCAGGTCATTGCTGAACTTGTAACATTTGCAAGATTAATTGTGACCTTGGAGAAATTTCAAAACACAAACACTAAAACTTCTAAGCTGACTATTCCCGAAGACACAGCAGAAAACTGACTCCAGAGCTGTTACCAGGTTTGTACAGGACAATTCTGGTCCACATCCTGACAACTTTGCTATAAACATGCTCTAGTCTATCACTTTTTTGCCAGTAACCTTTTATGTTCCTACAAGGCTTATATTAAGTCCAACAATTATGGAAATATTTTTCCTGACTTTTCAGAAGAAAGGGCAGATGGCAATCTCACTGCAGGACTTCTTGTCAAGTAGTTCATTAAGGTGTCCAACAAAATGTTAAACCAAGAAGGCATGAACAGATGTGCCAGACACCGCAGGGACAGGGAGCCCTGGGCCCTGCATGGCCTCCAGCAATCCAGAGGAGCCAAGCAGCTTGCACTGCTTCATCCTTGAGCTGAGAAGACGTGTGGCTGGGCACGCTGAAGGAACAGAAGGTGCATCTGTGCAGAGAGG
>NW_008620616.1:0-914 GCF_000691845.1 Merops nubicus | reverse complement strand
GGGGCAGATGGCCCCATCCCTCCCCACCCCCCCCGTCGCACCCCTGTGCCTGGTGCCCCGAGGCCTGTCCCTGCCTGCCGTGGGCACCCTCACCGCTGCCCGAGAGGTGGTACCAGGCGCTGATCTCACACGTGGCAGCTGCTTCCTGCATCACTGGTGACCTGAGCCAGGCCGTGGCCGTGGTCTTCACGGGGGGGGACACGGTCACCATGAACCACCCTGGGGAGGGCAGAGAGCAGAGCAGGGGCTGCAGCCCCGTGGGAAGGCACCAGAGCTGTGCCTGGCACAGCTCCTGCCCCACCATGGGTCTGCTCCATCCCCTGCACCTTATAAGGATGAGTGACCTGGCACCCTAGCTTCAGGCACCTGGCAGATGTGGTGCTGTGGGTGCCCGGCACCTGCCTGCCAGCCAAGCAACTCCCACTTACCCAGGTCGGTGCCCACGGTGTGGTCTGAGTGGGGCCCCGTGCCCCAGGCAGCCAGGTTGGCCCGGCCCCGCACCCATCTGTAAGCCGAGGTGCTCACACCCTGCCAGCCACAGTCGCCTTCCTCAAAATCACAGGTGAAGGGGGTGCCCAGCGCAGCCGAGCCCCGCAGGTACCCTGAGGGTGGGCAGATGGGGTGTCAGGGCAGGGCTGAGTCCGCCCTGGGGACCTGTGTGCAGCTGGGAGACCTGCGGCCCTGCTGGGGACCTGCACCCACCCCAGGGACCCGTACCCCCCTGAGGTCCTGCACCCATCTGGGGGCCAGCACATCCCCAGGTGGGCACCTACGCAGGGCACCTCTGTCCAGCCCAGGGACCTAGGAGCTCACTTCAAGGAGCTGCACCCACCTGGAGGACCCACATCCACCCTGAGGTCCTGCACCTACCTCAGGGACCTGCACCCCCCTCGGGGACCCGCACCCACCCCAGG
>NW_008620615.1:0-536 GCF_000691845.1 Merops nubicus | reverse complement strand
CTCCCATTGTCCATGTGCATGTTGTCTCTCTTCAGTAAGGCCTTTGACACCATCTCCCGCAGCTTTCTGCAAGAGAAGCTGGCAGCTCATGGCATAGACAGGTGGACACCTTGCTGGATGGCAGAACCTCGATGATCTTAGAGGTATTTTTCAGACGTGATGATTGTGTGATTCTATATCTGAGAGCACCTTTGGGCTGCCTGTGGGGCCTGGATGGGGCACAGATACAGTGGGTTGGTTTAGCTCTGCCTTGGCCAAGGGCATGGGCACCTTTACACTATCTCTAGGATGAGGGCACCTTTGAGCTGCCAGTTGGATCTGGATATAGAATAGATGCATTGAGTGCTCCCTCTAGGACCCGGATGGGTACAGATAGAGAGGATTGCTGTAGCTCTGCCTTTGCCACAGTCACAGGCATCTTTTAACTGTCTTTAGGAGGATGACAATGGCATGCTGCTTCCAGCTTCTGGTGGGACCATGACATATTGGGGAGGTGCTGGGGGTTGTCATGCTCCCATTGGCCATGTCTGTGGACA
>NW_008620614.1:0-10089 GCF_000691845.1 Merops nubicus | reverse complement strand
CATGTAAGCTTATTCATTTATACCAAAAACCACTCAGAATATTTTTTCAAAGATCAGATGAATGCTAAGAATCAGACATTAGCTTGGACTTGTTATCCACATGCTCCAAAACGTAACGTCAACAAATGTTGTTCAGTGGGGATATGGGACAAGGAGATTATATCTTTAAAGCAGTAAATGAAATTCATTTCACACATTCACTAAATGTTTTTGTAACTAGTTATTTTTTATTATGAATTTATAGAAAACTAATAATTTTTGGTAGCCTTTCTCAAACTATTCACCTATCCTCAATATACAGACTCTATGACTATCTGTATTTCATTTTAAGTAAAACAGAGGCTTCTGTACTTCAGATTATCTTGAGAGTCTTCCTCTTCCATTTCTTGCTAAAGCAACTCAACCTTTAAAGGCATAAGAGTTGCTAAGATAGATAAACATAAAGTTAAGTTAAATACCAATATGAGGATATTCTCATTACCTAGGGACATCTCCAAAATATAAAAATACTTGCAGGTTAAACCATTCTGCCTTTATGAAGAAAACTTTACAGAGTCCAGTGATAACCTTCCATAGTTTTCATTGTGTCCTCTGAAACTCCTGTCTGCCGTCCTATTCCTAAAAAATTCTTTAAATGTGGCAAAACAATTTTGATGCACTACTTCATATTCCTACGTCAGTGTTTAGTATATTGTGGTGTATGTGCACCCAGTAACACACCAGAATTTAGTAACACAGTACTCACTGCTGAGTGACACGATGAGGGACAGAAAAATCTAATTAGCACTTCTCATCAGAACAGCCGTTGGTGAAATGATTAAAGTGAACATTTTCCCCTACTGTCGCTAAGGAGTTAACCCAAAAGGTGTGTAAGATGTGATATGCCTTGTTCCATCATTACCAGTGCAGATCTAACTGTATTTTATGCTGTGTGTTGTTAGACATCCACATTGGTGACCATTAGTGTTAGATAACTTTGCTGTTACCTGAAGTCTCCATTTTCTGTTTGCCTTTTCCTAAAGATAAAATGACAAAAACCATAAGCTACTGCTGTACTGCATAGCAGTGCAGACCATCTGAAAAGCAAACACAAGCTTAAAATGCTTCCTAAAGTCTTTATTCCTTTCAGGCTTCCAACTTGTGCAATAAATAGTCAATCCCCCCAAGTCTGCAGGAGCATTTGCAGTGGACATCAATCTGTTCACGTGACCAATTCCATCAGAAACGTGTGTAGTTCAGCTGCACAAACTACAAGACAATTTCAATGGTTCTCATTAAGCAATTATGAAATATTGGGCTTTTATAATGTGCTTTACAATTTGCCTTTGAGGTCTGAAAAGTCTCTGATTTAATAAGCATTGCAAAAGCTGAGAGAGAGTTTTACTCAGCAGAACTCTTCCTCCTGTAGCCCCCCAAAATGGGAATCATTTTATTGATTTCTTCAAATCTTGTGTTGATTTTGACAATACAAACACATACCCTGTTTTTAACGTGACCAGGAATTCTACTACAAGAGTTTTGTACAATTCAGATTGTTTCTATGATACAGCAGAGGTTTGATTGTTTCCCACACTATCATCTGTGACGGTGCAATGAAATGACAGCTCCATGCATAAGAAGACTATTCAAGGAGTCAGAGAGACTCAAAAGAAAAACAGACAGAGCTAAGATAAAAGCAACTTTTATTAAAATACTCTTCAAGCTTTGGAAAGCATAAATTAATGAATGTGTAGCTACTATAATACATTATTTTACAGGAGAACCATAAGGCCATGAAGCTTTTATAAACACAAGAAAGCCTATGAGCTTCACTCTGTAATAAATAAATACTACTGTCTCATCTTGCTCTTGTTAGAGGATGTGTTGAAGCTCTTACAGGTACACAGCAACGTTCTGCTCAACTTTTTCTAAGTTTTCCACAAAATGAACATATTACTAGTTTAAGCAGCAGAATCTTTATATTGAGCTTCCACTTTGATTTGCAACACTTTGACATTTTTTTTATTTGCTTAAAAGCTGTTTGTCTTCTTGCTCTACCTTGTAAAACATTTACAACCACACTAAAACTGACCTGCTGAAAATCTAGTGAATTCCAAGATGATGATTCTGGTAAGTACAACAATTTGAAATAAATGCCATACAGTCCCTCTTAAAATCAAAATAATACAATTTCTTGTTCTTTTGTTTATAAATTTCTGCTTTCTAACAACCTACAGTAACTCAAAACTCAGCAATGCAAATGACTCCTTTAAGGCAAAAAAACCAACTGCAACAGCCATCTCCTCCCCCATGCTGGGAGATTCAGTCACCCAAGTTGTTCTGTTTTACTTATGAATTTTTTGTCAACTAGTGATTAGCACAAAAACATTTTCATCTTATTTTTTACACATCAGTAGGAAAGTGTTAGAAAAGTATAGAAAAGGCTAGAATTTCCCTTGCAATAAGGCTTGTGAAATGTGTTGTTTGTGGTGTGGTGGGGTTTTTTTTCTTTTTTTTTTTTTTTTGCAAAGCAGATGGAAAAGAAGAAAGGAAGTGTTTGTATTTTGCTTTTGCAACTTGGGTAAAATCACTGGACATTAAGAGCACGTGCTGAGACTTCATGGTGCCAGTCACGTAATTTTGTATATTTGGGACTAAAGACGTGGATGGGAACCTTTTCCCTGTGGAAAGAAGTGATAGAAGAAAAATAAGAAAGAAAGAAAGTTTGTCTCAAGCAGTTTCACAAGCGAGCATGCAATCTTCATGCACTACTCTTATCTGCACCTTGCCTTCTTCTCTGTCAAAAACTTGGATTCACTGTTAGGCAAAGTCAGTAGAAAAACTCCCACTGACCAAGAACCATTAGACTTGGCCACTGGTTGGTCCTCAGCTTCAACAACGCTTATCCCAAAGCAAGGAGACAGACTCATTCGCAGTCCAGAACAGTAATACTTCCCAGCTACGCCTTGAAATCTGATCCACACTCACAAGTCAAGAATGCCTGGTTAGATTTAGGAAAAGGAAATCATGGCGACAAGCTGACCTCGTACAGAAAACCAAATAAGTCCAAGTTTATGGAAAATCTCAAACTCCTACACAAGCATTAATACTGGACTGCACCAACAGATTTAGAACGGTTGGTCTATGCAGAACACAATCTTGATTTTTACATGCTGAAGTAGAAAGCAAAAAAAGCAACATTTAAAAATACTCGGATGTCACACAAATGCACTACACAACGTCAGTTAAGAATTAAGACATGCAAAGCATTAAAGTAATAAAAAAATGTAAAACATCAACTCACTTAGTCTTCTTTGCAGCTTCGTGTTCTGGTTCTTTCACTGCAAGAAAACAGAGAATTTTTATTTTCTAAGGCATGGTATCACCTCACACTGAGATTCTCCCTTGTGCCAATGCATTCACCACAGTAGGAAACTGCAACAGGTCTTGCTAGGACTCCTAAATTCTAAATATGTCCCAGAAATGAGGTATGTCTATAAAACTCAAGAGCCTCTTTGCCTGCAGGATAGTTCAAAGGTGCCTCTGCTGGACTCTGCCCTTTCCCTTGGCTTGGCTCACTCTCCACACTGGCATTGAGAAAGGTCAGTTGAGAAGGGGAAGATGAATGGAATTTGGAAGGCATTTCTTTTGGACAAACATCCAGTGGATTTATATCAGGTGATAATCTGAGCATCTGTTTGCAGCCAAGCTGTGACCCATCAAGGTGCTAGCAGACAGCACATGGGATAATGTAAATTCCCAGTTTGGCAAATCTAGTCACAGTCACTTTCTTACAGTATTTATCAACATTATTAATTCATCAGTACTGGTGATTATTTGACATTTAGGTCCCATATTCTGCCCTTACAAGGATTAATGAAGAGAATCCAAAGATAAACAATGATCCATTAATAGACTAGTGCAATGCAGGACCACAAAACAATCAGGTAACTGTCCAAACTCAGAACATTTATCACACATGGACAATAATCTTTATTTGGGGAGATGTTATCATTGGCCATATCTGCCAGAGAATTGATAGTTGATTTACTGAAATCTGCCCCCAGGAAGGGTGTCTGATTTCCTCACTGCCTTCTTTATTGTAGTGCTAGCTGTGAAAAGCAGAAGAATGAGATCATCACCTCTGTATTAGCTGCCTCAGTGTGAACATGACTGAGTTTAAAATTCCTGAAGGCATTTCTGACGGCAATGAATTATAATTGACAGCAGAATATGAAATTGAAGTTTTACTGTCTTACACTGTATAAGAAGGAATGACCTTCTCCACTGTCATCTGTTCCAGTCCACATTGCATGTAACCACACCACAGCATAAGCAGAGGATGGAAACATGACCTGGGAATAAGCTGAGGAACTATAGATTTATGTTCCTCATTTGCTAAATCATTGCAGACCACATACCTTTGTACAACTGTCAAAGATTTCCTACACGCCTGAAAACATCTTAACTTTTCTGGATCATTAAATCTGAACAGGAATATTTCCATTTTGGTGATACGGGAAGGGAAAGAAACAACAAATACATATCTGCCAACATCTTTGGGAGCAGAAGTGGAAATTTGAAGATTTATCTGGAATTAATAACCACGTCAGTCAGGAATAATGTCCAGCAATGTATACGTCCTGAGCTATTTAGTAACCGCAGGAGTTTGACAAAAATATTTTCCTAGTATAGTCTTCCCAAATTTTTTTGTTTTGTTTTGAAGAGCTCACCAAAACTCTTCCTACTGGATTCATTATTCAAGAGGGAAAACGCAACAGATGTGACCGAATCCTTTTAACACTTCCTCCTACTCCCAGCTTTTAAAAGCACCTCTCCCCCCAAGGCGACTGGCTTTATTTTGTTCACAGCCAGCTACTCACTGTGATCAGTGCCGGTGATCTGGGCAAGGATGCGGAAGGAGCGGGACTGGGTGGTGCCCGTGCGGGGGTGCCAGTCTTCAGTGTCTTCAATCAGTCGCTTCTTGCTGGCATCGCTGTGGGTGGGCGTGTGGTAAAATTCTGTGTAGGTATCCACAATGTGCTTCCGTGGGGGGCTGCGTCAAGGAGAGGAGGCAGCAGTGAGTGAAAAGCTTCAGAGACCACCTGGGTTGGGGCAGCTATAAAAGTCAGTTCTGCCCCTGCTTTTAACAGCATTTAAAGGTGGCTTCTGTGTTTGAATGCATATGTGCAGCAGGGAGCTCCACAGGCACACCTGAACACAGATTCAGTCCTCTGAACCAAACACAGCTTTATAATTACTCTAACTCGACTGAAATATTCTTCCTTGTTTCACTGCTGGAACATTTGAAACCACAAAAGTCAGTACTATCAAGACATTTAGATGTTTAAACCTTTACCGTTTGGGTGGGTTTTTCCTTGGAGATGACAGAGAAAGACAGCAAGAGAGTTTTCCCAGCGTAAACAGGAAAAGCAGGAAAAGAAAACAAGAAATAAAGTCAGAAAGTTGAAACAGAAGTACACCTAGTTATTCTGTTGTATTAATTTTGGGGGGAAAGTCACTTATATCTAAGGAATAAGGATAGTCTTACTCTACTACCAAAATCACAGCACACAACCCCCATACTTAGCCTAAACTCACAGAGATTTCCTTACAGGGTTGAGAGGGGAATTTGTGTTGGTAAAGCAGGGTGGTCTACTTAGTACAGATCAGGTGCCTCTTGACAAATTCTGCCCTTGGTTCCCAAAAGGTAAAGCACTAGCTGTGTGCAAGGGCCACCCAATACACACCAAGTTGTTTGTGCTTGGCAAAGCCTAGATCAGAACCAGGCCCTTCAAAAGCACAGGTAGCAATATTCTGGAGCATAAGGTGGAGACACTGTTGCTCTATACCCTCTCTGAAAGTCAAAAAAATGGGGTGATCATTTCACCTGGAAATTTTCCCCATGCTATTATCAATCTCTGCATTAGCAGACCTGAACGGATACAGGATTTTAAAGCTCTATTTTCAGTATCTGATATAAAAAACATGTAATGGCATTGCTAAGTTTAAGAAAAAGGAAGAGAAGATTCATACTATATATATTACTCCTAAATTCTACATTTGTTATCCCAAAGTATTAATATTTACGATCCTTTAAATGTACACTTATTTTTAGATAATATACAGGAGTAACTGAGCAAAACTAACTCCTAAAACATAAAAATTCTAATAATAATTTAACAAACAAAATAGCAAAACTTTAAAAGTAACTTTTATTTTTGCCACTACTTCCCCACTGTCCAAAGTACTTCTGGTGAAAAAGGTGGAAGATATGAAGAGAATGATGTAAATTGTTAGTTGCCAACAAGTAAGAATTGGGCCCATTCAATGCAATGCATTAGTAAATACTTAAGCTTAAAGGAATACTTACTACTTCAAAGAATGATGCGAAAGATATCATACAAAATTATATGAAAAGATTGAATTTATTGACACACAGCATTAGTGAAGTATGTGTAACACACAGAAGTTACTAAAAGCTGGAGAGGTATAGAAATGAAGACAGTGGTGGTTCCAGGATGGAGCACAAGAAGTACAGAGAAAAATGAAGTAAAGCATCCAGACAGTTAATAGTAAAAAAAAAAAAATCTGAAAATTAAAGCAGTAACTAGAGGCATGAAACTACAGGGAAATGTAATTATTCACATGCAGTTGACTACATTCTAGCAACTACCACAGTGAAATAAGTAGTCTTTTACATTTGTTGAAAGTGGCTTTATAAACAAAATATCCTGCTGACTTCTCTTGTAGATCGTACTGGTGCTTTTTTTAAGGCTTAAAAGTCTACTAGTAATGACACACTGCGGCAACAAGGTGGTGCCAGAGGCAAAGGATAATTTAATGAGACTGACTCTCCCTCAACAGCCTTAAGGCAAGGGGAGAAAAGACAAGCCAATAAAACCTCAATCATATTTATCATCCCTAACTTGTAGAAATCACAGTATACAATGTAACCCTTATTTTTTTTTTTTTGTATGAATTCAGAATCCAGCTCTTCATTTCATGGTACTCAAACCATTTTTGCTCTTATACTGTATTTCACCATTTACAAGTTGAATTACCAAAACCAAATAGCCATAGGTGCACCAAGAATTTATCAATACGCACAAACACCACGCAAATATTTTGTGGCATAAAAGAAGCTGCAAAATGTAACACAGTGAAAAGCAGATCACAACATGTCCAATGCAGACAAAACCATTTACTACACTAAGAAGTTACTAAGAAAAGCTGAAGCTGTTTTGCAAAATTTAAATAGAAAACTCTGTAAGAGCTATCATTTTGCAAAACAAGAAAACATGCTGGTTATTCCAACAGGAAAAGAACAACCATAGTTCAACTCCAGTGCTGCTGATACTAACTTTGTCACTGTTGTTATCTGCAAGGGAAAAAAAGTATTTGATGTGTTAATACATTCTTTGCCTCTTGAAATATTATAGGAGTTTCCAAATTCAAGCTCTGGTAAAACCATATATCATGTAAGACAAACTTACAATCACCAAGAGAACCTACAAGGGAAAAATTTAGCCCAGCTGAACTTAAATTGAGTGAAGTCTGTGGACATCTTACCTGTTTCAAGCAGCAGGCACGTTTTCATGCAAGAGCTGGCAAGAAGGTCTTGATAAAAGCATAACTGCACGCAGCCTAGTGAGGGCAAATTGCTTTATTTCTAACCCAGGACTAACTTAGGGAAACAAAACTTCCTTCCACATCCTGAAGTGAAGGCAGATAGTTTATATCCTGAATATGGTTTGAGTGAAGCCAGGAAGGAGGAAATTGTGAGTACAACATGGTGCGTATGTGAAGAACTGCATTTGCTCAGCAGTGCTACCTATGATCAAGATACAAGTTGCCCTTTTTTTTTATTTATTTTAAATTAATAATACAAAAGACAGAAGCAAAATGGAAATTATTTCAGATTAATCAATTATTCCAAACGTCAATGTTTCTGAAACTTCACAAATGGGATTGATTCCATTTTAAATGGGAAGAGAGTTAAGCATCATTATTGACATGCAATTTTTCTAAGTGAAACTAAGTAGTGTGGTGGCAGAACAATATATACTATATACAAAAATGCTTGGTTTTGTTTTCTGCCTTAGGACTACAAGACACTTAGCCCAAACACATTACTGTAAGGTAAGTGGCAAAATTAGGTTTTTAACGCTCTAAACCTTTTCAAGCTTTCCCAAACTAGATCTGCAAGGTTGTCTGTGAGACAGGGATTTCTTCACCTGTCAGATGTGATAATCTTCAGTCAGTATTATTCACTCTCTAACCATAAGGTAGGGCAGGCCACTAACAGCTCTCACTCAGTCATCACATCTTGGTTGTCAAGTGCATGGTCTATGCCTGCAACACTTCCCTCCAGAAGACTTAGGGTTTTTGCCATTGTTCGTCTTTTTCAGTACTAATTGTTACTTATAAAGACTCCTTACATCATTATTTGTTAAAACAGCATTCCTGGACAGATAGGAGTTGTTTTGTCAAAGCATATTCACTCCATCTGTCAGCATCAAGCAAGTCCTTGGGATCTCCCAATTTCATCCCACTTCCATACAGAGTGGACTCCTGCCATCAGCTGTTTAAAGAAAGGACTGCAAATCATCATGACAACAGTGTGATATAAAATGCATATGGGCTTCATTATGAGTCCACATATGGAAAATATTTGTATTGCAATATAAAGGGAACAGGTACCTAAAGAAGGATTTTTCCCTGCCATGAGAAGTTCAACCAAGACTGCAGTTGATTCAGTATTTTAGTTGACGTGGATGTTTATCTTTCTGTAGGGTTCTTCATATACTTTATATACTGAGAAAATATCAGAGAGAGGCACTAGGCCTATTTCTCCAGCCCCTGTCCTTTGAGAGAAATGAACAGGAACCACAGTCTTTAAGTTTTAAGTACAGGTTTTACATTCTTAGATCGAAGAGAAACCCTACAGCTCCCCTCCTGCCCTTTTTATCACTTAATTCAGTCTGCCAGACACTGCTGCTGGGCACTGAGACTAGCTGGCATGAGACCACTCCTGCCCAGCCTCCTCCTCTCCCTACAGAGCAGCCACTGGGATCCTGTCCCTGGGGTGCTACGGCTCCCGAGCCCTGCCCAGGAATTTCTGGGAGAGCCCAAGGCAGCCCCAGCCAAAGCATGCTGCCAAAACAGGGCAGCGGTGCAGGTCTGAGTGCCCAGGATTGCTGTTGGGCTTGGTTTAATTTAGTAATCCATTTTTCACTAGCCTAGATGCTACACCAGACTTAGTACAAGATTTCTACGCAGCCTTACAGACCCTGAAATATTAGGTCTATGATACCCACTTTAACATCAACAATTACTTGAATATGAAAATTATTCCAATTTTAAATACATTGCTTTTTTAGGGTAAAGGCAACATTTAAAGTTACATATGCATTATAACACTGAAAAAAATCTGTTCAACCCTGCCAGCTTCCTTAAATGTATCTTGAAGTTTCTCAAGGTGTTATACAGAGAAGGAATGTGACATCTGTCCTTTGACCTCCCTTCAGGGACCTTTCTCCACTGGTCCTTCCAGGGCCACAGTTGATCTTTCAGAGCACCTCATTCCCAGCCGCTGCGGCACCCACTGACCCTTCTTGACAGACAGACTGCTCTGCATTTTTGAGTGCCTGCTGCTTTCAGCCGGGAGTCAAAATACGCAGTGAGACACAGACATCGAAATAAATACCGGGCTTGTTGTAAGGTCCAGAACACACCGTGGTACAACCCACTGTGTAACACGTTTTGTGGTCCTGACTCAATTTAGATGTGACACTTTATAAGCTGATAAGTGACTCCTGAGAGAAATCATCATCAAAAGTCTGGCTTGTCCCCTTGAAGCACCTTTTTAAGATGAGAGTCCTTCCTCAGAGCTTGCTTCAGAGGATTCAACGCCTCCTCCAAGCCGTGTTCTATCGTCCTTAAACAAGCCCAGCTTTTTTCCTGCGAGGAGAGACCCTCACAGGGAAAAAAAAGTCCCACCTACCCATTTTGCAGTTTACTCTCCCCCTGGTTCTCTCTGAATCCTCGTCGTGGCCCCTCGGCTACATCGGGGTCGCCGTGGCCGGCAGCGGCGCTGTGCGTGGCGGC
>NW_008620613.1:431-3665 GCF_000691845.1 Merops nubicus | reverse complement strand
CCCTAATATTCTGTGATTCTGTGAAAAATAACTGTAAGCTGTGATACTTTATACACAACATACACCTACAAAGTCTACAGTCTACTGTTGATTTTCCTGTCCTGAACTGAGAAAAGCAAAAGTTGATAGCAAAATTACCTCCTTGTTCACATACACATTGCAGACAAATGAAAGACTAGTAATTGATGCAAATGAGGAAGAATACATTTGTTTAAAAGTCTGG
Organism: Merops nubicus; assembly: GCF_000691845.1. Taxonomy (NCBI): domain Eukaryota; kingdom Metazoa; phylum Chordata; class Aves; order Coraciiformes; family Meropidae; genus Merops; species Merops nubicus. The sequence continues at coordinate 3,442 of NW_008620613.1, read as the reverse complement.
GAGCAAGTCACTTATTTCATGTGTATTAACTTGTTACTTTGTTCAGGGTGAAATACTGTGAAGCATTCAGCAGTGCCCTTCAGCGTTTGGATGGAACACTTTGATTCAACTCACTGAAAATTTAATTTCCTTCTAAACAAAAATTTTTGTGGACTATTCTTATAAAGCTTATCAAAATGGACAAAAACTATTCCATTCACCTCTGACATAAAAACACAATAAAGGTTAACACCTTACTACATTTGCATACCATAGTGTGGCTGCTAAGCACTCCTGGATAAAACTTCTCTTTCACTTTAGAACATTTCCTTTAAAAAACTCCCACACTAAAGAATTACACCTAACACACAGATGAAGCAGGGAATTTAATCAACTAGAGAATTCTGTCCCATATCTGCTTCACAGTTATCTCATGCCTTACTATGCTGGTCAACAGAAAGCTTGCCCTAACTACAGAACACGAGGAGGCAGGCATTCTACTTCACAGCAGCAAAGACTATATAGATAAAAGAAATCAGCACAAAACTCTGCTGTGCATAAGGTATCAGTGACACCTTGCATTAAAAAAGCTCAAAGGAACTACTCATGTTCTTTATGGAGATTCTTTTTCATCTTGGTAACAGGAAAAAACTGTGAAAAGAAAAAAAAAACCACAACCTCACATCATTCCAACTGTATGTGAAAACAAGACACATCAAAAGCTTTCTATGGGACAGAAGTATTCAGCTATTGCACACAAGTCAACAAACATGGAAAAAGTCAGTGGGTTTTGGTTTTGTCTTTTTAACAAAAAAACCCTTTGATAACTTTGAAAGTTATCTTTCTCCTTTGCTTGCTGTAAGGTTTCCAAATACCTTTCTTTGAAACACATGGCAGTGGCTGCTGACAGAAGTAAACCAGTAGTCTGGAATGGACAGTACAGAATGGACTCCTTCATTTCTGTATTGCTATTCAGTGAAGAGACTCAGATATAAAATATAATGATCAAAAGAGTAAAACTCAATGGACAATCAGAAGCCCACTAATAGAGTTGCCTTAGAATCCAGAGGTCAGTAATTAAAAAACTTCACAGGTCTGGTTACTATAGAGCAGCAGGAACCCAAATCATAACAAGAAAGAGGCCTTAAGAGTATTAGTAGGAATGACAATCAACTTGAGGAGGGGAGGGGGAATATTAAGTTTTGATTTTACTAGGAATAACATTTTTATTAGGAAAAACTTTGGCCAATCCTTCTTCCTGGAAGTCTCATGCTGTTAACTCTACCATCACCACTGCACATTTAGGTTTGGTTCAGTGTCTCAGCAGGTTAAGAGTAGCTGAGTGAGGGAACTGACTGATGGCACAGGCTGATGGCCAGAGCAAGAGAATAATGCCTATTCCTCAGGGAGCCAGGCTGGCAGGTGAGAGCTTAGAGCAGGCTTTTTCCCACTATAACTTCTTTAAAAAAGAAAACTTGCCCTGACCCTTTTCTTCCTAGCAGAAACGAATTGGTAAATGTACCAAGAGGTCCGAGGAAAAAGGCCAAAATTTTAAATGACGTCTGATTTCACAGTTGGGTCCCTCCCACTTGGTAAGAAATGATGTTGATGTGAAAGGTTCACAATACTTCAGCCAGAATTCGGTCCACTGAATAACCCCAGTCTCATTTAAACCTGTTACAAGTCTCCTGCAACTCAGCAGAATGGACGACATGCTAAGCAGAGAGTGGTTATTCTGATGTGTAATTTACACAAGACTAAAGATACTCACTTCTATGGGAACAGGATCGAGCCCAGCACAGTTTTCATTGCATTTGTCATAGACCAATCTCAGCTTTCTGAAGAGTATTGATAGCTGACGGAGATGTTCCTGCAGCTTCCCCAGTCTGTCTTGATATGTTCCAGTATGGTAAGTAACACCATTTGGTAACTTAGAAGACCAAAACCACAAAAAGTTAAAAATACTACACTGAAGTTTCTGTCACATGAAATGCATAAGCTAAAATAAATCAGAAGGGGTTTTGTACATTTTAAAATAAGACAGTCACACTATCCCCACAGAAATCACTGAAATTTCTATTTTCTTTATTAGCAAAAGTCTGTATTTTATCTGCTCATATGATGTGTCAAAACACTGCTGTCATAATAGCTTCCTGTATTCTACACTTTGGTCCTTGTCAATCCTTCTGTAACTCTTTCCAGTGAATGTCTTCAAAATGCTTAAGCATGGCACTGTTGTTGCCTGAGAATTACTCACTACTATATATTGTGTCTCAAGCCCAGGTGACAGTTCAGAGACACAATCAAAGTAAATTCACAGTTAGCAAACTCAAGGTACATACACCTATACCAAAAGTAACTACAGAAGGAAACTGCCAGAGTCCTGAAAATACAGAGGGAATGGGATTGATTATTGTCTGGTCTCAACAGAGAAACACAACAAAAGTTTGTATGCTTTCTCAGTAAGTAGCCACAAAAAAGGGCTGTATCCACCTTAATAGCACAAAGAAACATCAAAAAGTTCTAGGTGGAAAATATTACAGACAAAGATCAATGGAAATTCCTCTAAAATTACTCCTCAAATGTTAACAAAACCAGAGAAACATGACCAGCATATAAATGGACTTCACTATTCATCATGGAAAACACAGATATTCATTGTATTTAGAGCATATTTGTTGTGGGGCAGATAACAATCCAGCATTTCCCAACTTTCTCCATCTTTACTGTAGAGAAGTAAGTAAATAAGTTAATAGTAGTATTCACTTCTCCAATCAATCCCCCTTTTCACAGCAGTTTCATCGAGTTGCATATTTGAACGTCCTCAGCTGCCTCCTGTGCCTGTATACTGGCAGCTGGTGGCAGAACCTTGGGAAGCTGAGGACCATAAAAAGAAAGAGTTAGGTCTCACCTGCATGTTCCTCAGTAACTGGAAGATTTCCATGGTTCGAAATACAATGTCCTGCACGGTCTCTTGCCCAATCCGACAGAGAGAAGCTGTATTGACTTCCCTAGCCGCCTGAGCCTGCGTC
>NW_008620613.1:0-400 GCF_000691845.1 Merops nubicus | reverse complement strand
ACCCGGCGCCCCGGAGAAAGCCCCGGGCGGCATGCCGGCCCCTGCGAGGGGCGGGGTCGACATCTCTTGCTGTTGACCAGTCCCACTGGGCCCAGCTGCACAAAGAAGTTAAGACAAAACGATTAACTTCTTCTTGTTTGAGTCTATCTTCATGAAGTTCTGTGCGGTGGCTGCACCATTCCTGTTCCCAATGCGCGGTCCTACGTAAGACAAAAGTTTTAACTGACAGAAGACGGCTCAGAGCAGGACCCTTCGGACACCGCTCCTTCATCCACTACAGCGTTGCTGGGCAGCGGAACCGCGAGTGCTCCGCTCAGAGCCGCCACCAGGAGGGTTCTGGCCCGAATCTGTCACAATGGGACAGGAAAGGGTCTCTGCCCAGCTCTGACCAGTTAAAATC
>NW_008620612.1:0-774 GCF_000691845.1 Merops nubicus | reverse complement strand
GCTTCCAGCGGGAGAGGGGACAGCAGAAAAGGAAAAGCCTGGGAAACTGAGAGCGCTCTGTGCCGGGCACACAAAGCGCCATTGTCCGGGGGGCTCGGGGCTGCAGCTCAGTGGGGCAGCCTGTCCTCCGCCCAGCGCCGCTGACAGGCCCGGGGGGAGCTGCCTGCGGGGCCTTCTGTCCAAAGTGACAGCGATTGATGAAGGAAAAGGGGCCAAATGGAAATCGCGCCTTTCAGGGAGGATTCAGCCCTCTCATTAGAGCTGAATGCAGCTGGCCAAAGGGCCCTTCTCGTGCAGAAGCCCCCGGCTCCAGCCACATTCACAACTTCATTGGAAATTCCAGCACGACAGTGTCATTTCCTGAAGCAGAATGGAAAGTTTGGGGTTTTTTTAAGCACCCCTTCTCAGTAGCGCACGCCTGAGGAGGAAGCTCTTCCTCTGTGGCTCAGCCATACAGCTCTCCAAACCTGCCCAGGGAGGGGAAGGAAAGCGGGCAGCGCTGTTTTCCTTTGGAAAATGAAGGATCGCAGAACTTCTTGCTCACCTGTTACTGCAATGATTTTATCTCTTAAAACAGAGAATGTGGTCTTGTCACAATTGCAGTGCTGCTTAGGACAGTGAAAACCATCGATAAAGGTGGCAACACGAATGAGAAGTGCAGCAAACAGAAGAAACAGCAAAGAGCAGCTCGGCCACGAGCGGGGCCAGCGCCCCGAGCTGGGTGCAGCTGGACAGCCCGCAGGGAAGGGCTGCCAGGAGCCTTCCCACCACTCG
>NW_008620611.1:0-1582 GCF_000691845.1 Merops nubicus | reverse complement strand
GATCTTCAAGGTCTCTTCCAACCAGAAGGTTTCTATGCTTCTGTGGTTCTATATCTGTACCACAGCTCGTGTTAGATCCCAGCTCCTCTGATCTGCAGCCTCATGGTGTAATGGGCACTGAGGAGGCCTTGCCTGGCCCCAGCAGTCCCCAGAGACAGTCCTCCTAAATCCTGAAGTGAGGTCTCCATCCACCAGGCCCTGCTGCATCACTCCTCACCTCCTGGAGCTGGACAAGAGGGAGGGAGGGAGCTGTGGAACACCAGGCCATGCCTTTTGCTCCTGATCCAACCCAAACGAATCCAAAGTGTAGTGTGGCTGAAACCAGTACAACCAGTCCAGGAAACCTCTGCTCTGCTGGTTGAGGGACAGACCTTCTGCTGCTGCCCCAGCACCCCCGTTGCCTCCCACTGCCACCCCAGCAGCAGCCCACGAGGGCATTTACCAGCCCTTTGGCCACTTCCTCCCTCTGTCCTGTGCCTCGAGGGGCATCTTGGCCACAGAATCACAGCCTCTGAGGAGCTCCAAGACCCGAGCAGGGTGATTCCACATTCAGGTGCCACCACCACACCCAACCAGCCACCACCTCCGCCGTCCAAAAGCCCAGGCTGGTTTTTGACAGCCCTCTTCTGTTCTCCTTCCCCTGATTTGGAGCAAATTCGCCTGGTTGCCTTCCCTCAGTGCTGCTTCTTTTTGTTCACACTGGAGTTGAGGTCTCCCAGCCCTCTGCAGCCAGGTGCTGAGCCCTCACGTGAGGCTCCAGCCCCTCAGGGCTTTGCCCTTCCTTCCACCTCATGCCAAGGGTGGTGAAGGGTCCAGAAGGGTGGTTTAAGAGCCCTGTTGGTGGCAGACCCTGCTCCATCCTGGGGATGAGCCAGCTTGCTCCTCAACCATCCTGCTCCTGGGGCCCACATCTACCTGGGACCCCCACAGGTCCTGCTGCCCTGAGTGCCTTTCTCAGCCCACTGTCCCTGTGCCCCTGGCACGGGAAAGACCCCCACTCTTCAAACCAACCCCAGATGAGCAAAGACATCCAAAATAAGGAGGGAGCCCATTTTTTTAACCCCCTTGCTGGCTAAAAAAGCAGCAGTGGGGTGTTAAAGGTGTCAACTTTGTATCAGGGCTTGCCCTCGGCTCCATCCTGCTCGTGGTGATGCTCAGCCCTGGGCAGGATTTAAGCCACCAACTGCCCCGCGTGGGCATCCTCCCCTCACAGGGCAGGGGAAACAAAGGGGGGGGCAGCGGGCACAGGGCTGTGGGCTCGCCCCCCAAACCTCTCCCCCCGTAGACTCGGGAGCGGGCTCCTGGCAGCGGCGGGCGGGAGGGGAGGATTGATCCAACCTTCCTCCCAGAGCTGCCAGAGCAAATCAGCTCCCGCCTGCCCGCCGCCGCCCCGGGCTCTCGGCACAGCCCTTCATCCATCCGGCCCTTCCGCCAGGCCTCCCTCGGCGGGCAGGGGCGGGGAGGGCAGCGAAGGGGAGGGCAGCACAGGCTCTGCTCTGCCCGGGGCTGCAGAGGGGCTGCCTGCTTGCTGGGCTCCTCACTGTCACCCTCTCCGGCCCCTCTGTGGGGTGTGCTCCACACC
>NW_008620610.1:0-5164 GCF_000691845.1 Merops nubicus | reverse complement strand
GACATGGGTGAAGACCACGGTCTGTGCAAGCACAGGGCACAAGGGACCCTCCTGGGGGCCACGCACCACGTTAAGCCCCATCCCAAGAGACCTGGAAAGAATCCTGCAGCTCTGGGCAGCTGCTGCAGCCTGAAACATCAGGAGCTGCCCCAGGTCCTACCCCAGCGTTGCTCAATCTGCTCTACCCTAATTTATGCTAATGAGGGGAGCTTTCATCTCGGACCCAAGCCCTTTCACCGCCTGTGTGTCACCGTCTGGCATCCCGCGCTGGGGGTGGAAGTGTCTCCTGGGTGAACTGCAGCCCCAAAGGGAGGGAGCTTTTGGGGCTCTAATTTCCGAGCCGGTGCTTTTTTGTACTCTAATCAAGAGGGTTTGAGGCCGTAATTAAAACCAGGCCCTTAATGGGTGTTCCACAGGATGGAGATTCACAGGAAAAGCCCAAGTCAAACTTCTGAGACCAAAGCGCTTCCGTGCGCTCGCGTACTCTCGTGTAATTAGGGGTGTGGTGCTTAAGGAATATTAATTAGCCCCCTGGGTGAGGCTGGGGAGCCGGAAAAATGCTTCTGCCTCCTCCCCTGTTCCCCAGTGAGAGTTTGGGAGCTGCTGCTGAGCTAAGCAGGGTTTGTTGGGGGAGGAAGGATATCCCCAAACCTCCTCCTTTCAAACCCGCCAAACCCCTGGGGAGCCAGGTGAGACCTTCCCGAGCCACTGCTCTTCCCACAGGAGTTAAATCACCTCCATCACAGAGTCATTAAGGTTGGAAAAGAGCTCTAAGATCAAGTCCATCCACCCAACACTGCCCCGAGCACTGGACCACGTCCTGAAGTACCACCTCTACATGTTTTTTCAACATAGTTCCCCTGGGGATAGTGTTTGGTGCTTTTAATTGCAATAAAAGGTTGAAGAAGACTCATAGCAAACGTTGGCAAGGGGGTTGGTTCATCTGAGAGCACTGGTTGGCATCTCCAGAGGGGTGAGTGTCCTAGCAGAGCGTTCCCTCAGCTGCCAGGCTGCTGCCTGACGTGGGACTCAGAGCCTCAGAAGATTCCTCTTCCACCCACAGCAGGTAAAGAGCCTGTTGCCACGTCCCCCGAGGGTGTGCTGGAGGCATCTCACTGTGCTTAGACTATCTAAATGATAGCTAAATTACCCTGGGAATCCTGTGAGGCTTCCTCTGGGTGGATAATGAGACAGGAGCTCATCAGTTAACGAGTAATTTAAACTACAAAAGGAAGATTTAGACTAAAAGGAAGAAATTTGTTACACTGAGGGTGCTGAGCCCCTGGCCCAGGCTGCCCCGAGAGGTGGTCGCTGCCCCATCCCTGGCACCATCCCAGGGGAGGTTGGACAAAGCTCTGAGCACCCTGCTCTAGTTGGGGCTGTCCCTGCTCCCTGCAGGGGTTGGATGAGGTGACCTTGGAAGGTCCTTTCCATCCTAAAGCATCTGATGATCCAGTTCTGTGCTCCTGGTTGCTCGGGTGCAGGTCATCAAGGTACCTGGTGAACAAACCCAACTGGCAGCAGGGCTGTTCCCAGTCGGGTGACACTGTGAGCAGGAAAATGCTTTTAAAGCTTTAAAAGAGAAGGTGGCAACAGTTAAACCCAGCCCAGCATGGAAGGAAAATTGCTGTTGGAATTCCAGCAGGAGGGCAGGGATCAGGAGAGGGGAGCAGTGGTAGGATGGGGTTATCCCTGCTGACTCAGGAGGTCAGAGTGGCTGAGGGAGACCCGAGGGCTGAGCAGCCAGCTTTGGGCTGACCAACGTGTGCCAGACTTGTCCTGAAGCGTGGTACAGGCCTGTGATGGGTGCAGGGGATGTTCCTGTTGGTCCTGCCAAAGACACAGAAGAGCCCAGGCTCCTCCCGGTGTGATTGAGAGTCATTGAGTCAGAGACATAGAAGGGTTTGGGTGGGAAGGGACCTTTCAAGGTCACCTCATCCAACCCCCTGCAGGGACAGGGACAGCCCCAGCTAGAGCAGGGTGCTCAGAGCTTTGTCCAACCTCCCCTGGGATGGTGCCAGGGATGGGGCAGCGACCACCTCTCGGGGCAGCCTGGGCCAGGGGCTCAGCACCCTCAGCAGCAACAATCTCTCCCTTCTCTCCACTCTAAATCTTCCTCTCTGAGTTTAAACCATCCCCCCTTGTCCTCTCCCATCAGGCCCTGCTCAAATGTCTGTCCCCAGCTTTCTTCTCAGCCCCCTCCAGGTACTTAAAGGCCTCAAGAAGGTCTCCCCAGAACTTTCTTCTCCATACTGAACAACCCCAACTCTCTCAGCCTGGCCTCACAGGAGAAGTGCTCCAGCCCCATGGTCATCTCCTATCTGCTGCTGCCACCATGTCCTCCCCTGCTTGCTGGATCCAAATTCTGCTGTTCCATCTCCTGCTTGACAGCCTGAACCTTCCCCTCTGCCACGCTTGGTGCTGTACGTGGTGGCTTTGGAGTATTCAGACAAGGTCTTGTGAGGGCTGGTGGGTCTTAGGTGATATGGCAAAGCTGAGGGAGCCCCAGCCACGGGCTGGTCTCTTTCTACTTGGGTCTATTCACTGCTGAAGTGTTTGGGGACAGACTTGGTGGCCCAAAGTGCCCTGAGAACCTCCAGAAGAAAATTAAATGGGGTAGGAAAGCTACATGGGGATGGGAGGAGGTGTTGTACAGCCTCAAGACATGTTGAGATCCCCTAACAGGCCTGTTCTGAAGTAGTTGGTGCCATGCTAATGGACCTTGTCCCACTAATTGGGAGAAGTGAAGAACAGGAGCTGGTTCCTCTGAGCTGCACCAAGGACTCTCTCTGTATATTGTCCCTGTAGCTGCTTCTTCCCCACCTCTGGTTCCAGCCTTGGGATCACAGGAATAAATGATCAGGTTTAGCCAACCCTCACTTCCATCTGTGCTCTGCTCTCACCTGCTCCAGGAGTTACTGGTTCACATCTGTCCTCTCCCACCTGCAGTGCCCAGCCAGAAGGTGCAGCCTGTGGGATGGATAACCTAAAATAGCCCAAAAAAGACAACCTGAAACACTGCTGCTGCTGCTGGGGGACTTGTTTGCTGATGAGCTGCATCTCCCTAACGATGCTGCTCTGCAGGTAGTGGTTGTACCCAGTGAGACACTTGGGGATTTTTCAAAGGTGAGACTCCTGGGCTTGGCTGGTTTGAACCTGAGTAGCTGAGGGGCCATCATGGGAAGGACTCTGGCTTTGTGTTGCTTTTCATGGCAGGAAACCATGACAAAAAGACTTGTTGTGGACTTCAGCTTTCTCTAGCTGCTTCTAAGCGTGCTGCTTTGCATCCTCCTTGCAGCCAGAGCAGGAACAGTGGTGGAAAAAATGAGGTCATGAGCACACTCAGACTTTCTCTGGCTTCTGAGTTCTCCAAACACTTGCTGCCAGCTGACATAACTAGAAAGAATTCAGCAGTTTATGGTCCATGGGCACCCTGCTCTAGCTGCAGATGTCCCTGCTCCCTGCAGGGGTTGGACTGGATGACCTTGAAAGGTCCTTCCCCACCCACACCAGTCTGGGATGCTGTGATTTTGAGTTCATTTGGGAGGATGTCCTTCATGCCTGGGGTTGGCACAGAGGTGAAGGGGCTTTCCTTGGCCAGGTGGCTGGTGGACACCAGGGCGTGAGCCTGGTCAGGTCTGGTTTACACTTCCTGCCATCTGCTGGAAGGACTAAACCACAAAAAAAAACAGAGGGAAGCAAAGAGGAGGAAGTGATTTGCATGTGGTTGCATAATGAAGCTGCAGAAGCCTGGGGATTAAACAACAAGGAGCATCCTGGAAGTTCACCAGGGTATGAGAACTTCCAAGATCTCAAGGCTCCAGAAATTGTTCTGGGAACACTGGTTACCACAACCTGAGCTCTCAGGGCTGCCAGTTCAGAACCTGCTTCCCAGAGACAACCTGGCACAGGCTGCCCAGGGGGGTCGTAGATGCCCCATCCCTGGATGTGTTCAAGGCCAGGTTGGATGGGGCCCTGAGCAACCTGCTCTAGTGGAGGAGATGACCTTTAAGGTCCCTTCCAACCCAGCCTATTCTCTGATTCACTCAGGTCCAAGCTGAACCCCCAGCTCCTTCTCCTCAGGGCTGCTCTCTATCCATACTCCACCCAGGCTGTATTTGTGCTTGGCATTGCCCCAGCCCACGATCAGGACCTTGCACTTGGCCTGGTTGAACTTCATCATTTCGTGAGGTGGGCGTGGACCCACCTCTCAAGCCTGTCAAGGTCCCTCTGGGTGGCATAAAGGAAAGTCTGGAATGGTTTGCAGGTTAGGAGAAGGCCTGGCTGACCTGCAGGTGCTGCAGAAGGAGCATTCCTGGGTGTCTGCACCCCAAACAGCTCTGCTCTGAGCTCAGATACCCCCAGAGGTGGGTTAGACACCAGGAATCTGGGCGTAGTTCAGCTCCAGCAGCACTATCGGAGCAATTTGTCTGGCTCATTTTAGTAAAGTGTGTTATTAAATGGATTAAGGTAATTAAATGTTGTTATCATTCCATGATAACTTGTCCTGCCACGGGGCCCTTCTTATCTGCGACCTCGCTGTGACGAATCAGGGCCCACCAGAGCTGCTGGGGATTGTCACAGAGAGAGCACAACGATGGGTTTTGGTCCTTTAGTGCTACAGTAGCATCAAAACTTTCATCTTTGGGGTGAGGGTGCAGAGCCTGGAGCAGCTGCCCAGAGAGGCTGTGGAGTCTCCTGCTCTGGAGAGATCCCAAACCTGCCTGGATGTGACCCTGGGCACCCTGCTGGAGCAGGGGGATGGATGAGATGATCTCCAGAGGCCCCTTCCAGCCCCCACCATGCTGGGGTTCTAGAATTCTATGAATAGAAATCAGGTTTTCTGTTTCAAAAAGATTTGCCTTTAGTGCTGCAGCACAGAGTCAAGACATGGCAGACATCTAGCAGAGGGATTTTTGAAACATTTAAGGTTGACACAATTTACCAAGTGCTGCTGATCTTGGAGGAAAACAGAGACATCATCCAACTGGTAAAGAGTGAAGCAAGAGCAGGTCTTGTGGAGCCAGGACAGCCCCAGCAGGAGCCTGAGCTCCCACAGCACCACAAGGTCAACGAGTTCCAACCCCCTGCAGTGAGCATGGACTTCTTCAGCTCTGTCCTGCCTGCCCTTGAACACATCCAGGGAGGGATAAGGGGTGTCCAG
>NW_008620609.1:0-1427 GCF_000691845.1 Merops nubicus | reverse complement strand
TGGGGGGGGTCTGAGGGTAATTTTGGGGTTCCTGACTGTAGTTTTGGGGGTTATGGAGGTGAGTTCGGGGGTTCTGGAGGTGGTTTCGGGGTTCCTGATGGGTCTACGGCGGGGTCTGAGGGTGGGTTTGGGGGTTTCCAAGGGGAGTTTTGGGGTTCCTGATGGTGGTTTTTGGGGTTCTGAAGGGAGTTTTGGGGTTCCTGAGGGTGGTTTTGGGGTTTCTGAGGGGAGTTTTGGGGTTCCTGATGGGTCTCAGTGGGGTTCTGATGGTGATTTTGGGGGTTCTGAGGGTGGTTTTGGGGGTTTCTGAGGGTATTTTTGATGTTTCTGGAGATGGTTTTTGGGTTCCTGATGGGATTTGGGAGAGTTCTGTTGGTGGTTTTGGGGTTTTCAATGGATTTAGAGGGGTTCTGGTGGTAGTTTTGGGGTTTCTGAGGGTAGTCTTGGGGTTTCTGATGGTGGTTCTGGGGTTCCTGGTGGGTTTTGAAAGTGATTTTGGGGTTCCTGATGGTGGGTTTGTGGTCTCTTAAGGGAGTTTTGGAGTTCCCTGTGGATTTTGGTGGATTCTGATAGATTGGGGGGGTTCTCATGGTGATTCTGGTTTTTCTGATGGTATTTTTGGGGGTTTTTGATGGTAGTTTTGGGGGATCTGATGGTAGTTTTGGGGTTTTCAATGTACTTTGGAGGGTTCCAATGGTGGTTTTGGGATTTCTGAATGTGGTTCTGGGGTTCATGATGGATCTGGGTGGGTCCTGAGGGTGGATTTGGGGTTTCTGAGGGTACTCTTGGGTGTTCTGAGGGTGTTTTTGGGGTTTTGAGGGGAGTTTGGGGGTTTCTGAGGGTGGTTTTAGAGTTTCTGAGGAGAGTTTTGGGGTTTCTGATGGATTTGGGTGGGTTCTGATGGTAGTTTTGGGGGTTCCAATGGTGGTTGTAGAAGTTCTGATGGGATTTGGGGGGTTCTGAGGGCAGTTCTGTGGTTCCTGATGGCAGTTCTGGGGTTCCTGGTGGATTTGGGAGGGTTCTGATGGTAGTTTCGGGGTTTCTAATGGTGGTTCTGGGGTTCCTGATGGTGGTTCTGGAGTTCCTGATGGATTTGGCTGGGTATTGATGGATTTGGTTGGATTCTGATAGTATTTTTGGTGTTTCTGATGGTAGTTTTGCTGTTTCTGAGTGTAGTTCTGAGGTTTCTAATGGCAGTTCTGGGGTTTTCAATGGATTTGGGTCGGTTCTGATGGTAGTTTTGGTGTTTCTGATGGTGGTTTTGGGGTTCTTGATGGCAGCTCTGGGGTTCTGGTGGATTGGGGTGGGTTCTGGCAGTGGCTCTGTGGGTGGGTGGGTGTGTTCTCCCACCACGCCCCCTCACTCACCCCCGGTACTCCAGGTACTTGTAAGCGGTGGCCCCAATGCCCATGGCCAGCAGCCCGCAG
>NW_008620608.1:0-1148 GCF_000691845.1 Merops nubicus | reverse complement strand
CAGCCTTAATGATTCTATGATTCTATGGAGTGACTGTGGGCATCATACATCTCTGTGCCGAGGGAAACCAGCTGTGCCCTGGCAGGGTCACAGGGGAGGGCTGGGACCACGGGGGGTGGCCACTTCCCCCACCCTGCGATTCCCGAAGTGCTCCATGACAAGGGCATGGATCATAGGAGCGGGGCTGGCGCAGGGTAGAGCACCCCCAGGAGTGGGGCTGCCACTTCCCACTGGGAGCTGGGAATGTCTGGAGATGATGTCAGGTGAGTTTGGGGAAGCACGATGAGATCATTTCCAGTCAGGATGCCCTCACCCCTGCAGGGAGTGCCAGACCCCCTCTCCCAGACACCTCTTCTATAAGACAGATATTATAAGATTGTAGCCACCATTAGCACATCACTCAACGCCCATCAAACAGCCCCCATAGTTACCCCCCTCCAAGGACTCATAAGTAGGCCTCATGCTTCCCATCTCCTCTCCACACGGAACCCTGTTTGCCTTTGCTGTTGTAGCCCACATCCACCTACACCCAGCCCTACAGCCCCTGTGTCCCAGCCCCATGGCAATTTTCATCTTTGTCTCCCCTGCAGCTTGGCCTCATGGCCACCAACACCCTGGCTCCATGTCCCCTGTCCTCCAGTCCCATGTCCCTGACCCCATCCCTGTGTCCTGACACCAGGAACACACTACATGTGCCCCGGTCCCCTGGCCCTTTTATCCTTGTCCCCAACTCCACGTCCCTTTCCTCCAGTGCTCTGTCTCTGTCCACAGCCTATAAGCTTGTCCCTGGCCACATGTGTCTCTGCCCAGCCTGGAGCCCTGTCTGCAGCCCTGTATCCCTGTTCCTAGCCCATATCTCTGTTCTCAGCCCCATATCCCTGTCCCCAGCCTCAGTCCCCAGTCCCCAGGTTGTATCTGTGTCCCCCAGCCTAAGCCATTGTCCCCCAGCCCTGCATCCCTGTCCCCAGTTATTGTACCTGTCCCAGCCCGTGTCACTGTCCCCAGTCCCATGTCTCTGTCCCCAGCCCCATGCCCTCATCCCTGGTCCCATGTCCCTGGTCCCTGCCTGTGTGCCTGTCCCCATTCCTGTGTCCCCATTCCCAGCGCCATGTCCCCGTCCCCAGCCCCAAACCCCTATCCCCACAGCA
>NW_008620607.1:0-2351 GCF_000691845.1 Merops nubicus | reverse complement strand
GTACTCTGGGATGCACCCCATCAGGTCACTATGTCCTAGGGTCAGTAGTGACACTATGGTGTCACTAGTTCCCAGGGTCCTCCTTTCTACCCTTTTTAAAAATGGGTGCAATGTTTCTCTTCTTCCAGTCACCAGGGACTTTACCTGACTGCTAGGACTTTTCAAATATCATGGAAAGTGGCTTTGCCACCACACCAGCCAAATCCCTCACAAACCTGGATGCATCTCATCAGGTCCCACAGACTTATGTATGTTCAGGTTCCTCAGATGGTCACGAACCTTGTCTTCACTTCCAGTGGGAGGGGCCTTGTCCCATGGGTCCCCATATTGTGGTACTTCAACTTGGGAGGTGTAAGGAGAGAGGTTGCCAGTGAAGACTGAGGCAAAAAAATTTAAGAACCTGAGCCTTCCCCTCATCTGTTGATACTAGCTTGTCATTCTTGCTCATCTGGGGGGGGGACACTTTCTTTGACCTTCCTTTTCTGGTTGTAGAAGCCCTACTTGTTATTCTTTGCATCCCTTGCCAAGTTCAGCTCCAGCCACACCTTGGCCTTCCCGACCTCATCCCTACACAACTGGGCAGCATCCCTATACTCTTCCCAGGATACCTGTCCCTGCTTGAAGTGCCTGTGCAGTTCCTTCTCGCCTTTTAGTTTGGCCATTATTTAATGATAAATCTCCATTGAAGTGAGGGACAAATATTGGTACTTTTATATAGTTCCTTTTCACAAGGCTTCTCTCTGTGTTTTAGAGCAATGAAATATTTAAACTGTTTGTAAGGTGATACTGCAAACCTGGGTCTGTTCAACAGCTGCACTGCTTGTTCTCTTGTGGCTTGATTTCTCTTTCTATCTCATTCTTTGCAACTGAAGGCTTATCAGCATGTGCTTCATGTAGCTGACTGAATTGCAAGCCCCTTAAAACTAACATAGCTTAGAAGTACTCACAGAAGAGGAAGTTTTACATTCCTTGGCTTTTGTACTACCTTGGGCTTGATTCCTGTCTTCTGAGATACTCTTATGGTCCCTATGGAAGGCAGGAGAGTTCTTTGACATCTTCAAAGACACAATTTCTTATTAATTGAAAAATGTGTATATATATGGACAGCAGTGCAGCATTCATTCACAAATGTAGGCTCTGAAGTTTGAGACAGTTTAGGAAGTTGCTGAGCTGGAAGACTTTTTTTTTGTTTTTACTTTGTAGGCAAGACATCTCTCTGACCCTTTAAATCAATCAATGTATTTTCATTGAATATTCTAGCATTCCCTGCAACTGCTTAAAAGATTCACCTACATGGCAGAGCTGCAATTGTGAAATAAAGGCTTAAATCAATAGCATCAATGTTTCTATACATCTTTCAATTAATATATGTCTGAAGAGTGTAGCTATCTTTGCTTTTCATGTTCTTAGGGTTTTGAGAGCAAGTTTTTACAAATTCGACCATGTAGTTTTCCTTTCCTGCCAGTATCCTTCTTTTAACATTGGCTACAGAGGTAACATGATCTGGGATTTAAAAGTGATAGATTGTGTTATGCGATTCAATTTCTAAAATCTCAAAACCTAACAGAGATAGAGGTTACACAGTTGTGACAAGCCTAAAATCAAAATGTCAAGTTAACTCGAGTCTAGGGCATGCTTAAAATACCTTACATCTGGTATGGTGATGCACGACCTTGAGTTGTTTCCAAGATAAGTGCTTTTCAACCTTTTCAGTTTGAATACCTTTTAAAAAATATACAGTGAAGATGCAGGTTCCTTCAGGAATATGTAGATTGTTAGATGGTGTGATAACTTGTTTTAGTTTTGTCAGCCTTTAGAAGAGGCCACAAATGGAAAATTGCTGATCTCAGCTCCAAAATTTGAGTTAGAGCAGCCTGTGGCCAAAGCACTGTCTGATGTAAATCCAGTCACTTTAGTTGACATTAGGCTAATTCAGGTAGAGTTGCTCTGAATTGACTCTGTGCTCTTTCAGAAGCACCACAGTCTTACACAGCTGTAACTTTTATTTATGATGGAAATGCCTTTAGTGCTTACAGACTTTGAATTTGTTGGGGGATTATTTTTCTTTTTTTAGTCTTTGTTTAGCTTTGCAGAGCCATCACAACTCAGAGATATTGAGATGATGATTTTCCTCATGTTCATCAATAGTAGTGCTCACCTGCAGTCACTTAAACAAGCAAGATTGTTGAAGGTACAAAAATTACACAGGTGTTTTGGGGAGAGTGGTTTTAACAATTACAGTTGTTGAAATAATATGAAACTTTAGTGTCATTTTCTTTGTAAAAGCAATCTAGAATAACTGCTGAGATGAGAGGAAAAAAACTCACCGTGATTTTAATGTTTTATATAAT
>NW_008620606.1:0-1195 GCF_000691845.1 Merops nubicus | reverse complement strand
ACTCACCATTGCAGCCCCCCAGTGAGATGAAGAGGAGGAGGAGGAGAGGAGCTGGCTCCATCACTGCAGAGCCGGCGGCAGGGCAGCAGCAAGGGCTGGTTTTCCGTCCTTCCCTCCTTCCAGGAAGCAAACGCCAGAGGCCAGGGCTGTCTCCTTCTGGGCCCCAGCCCCGTCCTCAGCCCTTCTTAAGCTCTGCAGGAACCGCCCCCACGAACACTGGCCCCGGGGCTCGGACTTTCCAGCCCAAGGGGTATTTCCAGAGGGAGGTTTCTGATTTTCTTCCAAGTTTAGCTCTTGGACAACACCCAACTCTGCAGCTAAAGTCTGTGCCCACAGCCCTGAACCCAGGAGACCCCTTGGGTCAAAGGGTCCCACCCCTGCACTAGGCAGCCCAGCACAGGCACCTGCATCTCAGCTGAGACCACGTCCCTTTTTCCCTTCCCTGCGTCTCACCAGGCTCCATCGCTCCCCCATGGAGCTCCTGGCAAACCAGCCTGGACAGCGGTATGAGGGCAGCTGGAAGGAACTGGCCCCAAGCCCCGACCCCCCTGAAATGTGGGATTTGGAAAGAGGCATCCCCAAGGAGGAGTTGTCCAGTCCCAGGTGTGGGCACCGCTCAGCAGGGCTCAAACAGCATTTATCCCCAGAACAGGGCATTTTTGGGGATAAAAGTACTTATTCTTGGGAGGACCAAGGTTATGGTATAGAGGGGGAAAAGTGTTACCAGTGAAAGATGTTCATTACCCTGTGTTATCTTAGCCCCAAGCCCTGGCACAGCCTCAGTGCCTGTCCTGTCTCATGGCAGGTCTGGCATTGCTTCCCACTCCTAGCCAGTTCCCTGGGGAGAGACGGGCCCAGTTCTGCCCCTTCCCCTCCCACCGGGCTGTTGCCAAGGCCGGGAGGGTGCCAAAGGATGAGGGGGGGATGTCGCAGAAGGTGGAAAGTCGGTGCAGGACCCGGCCGTTTCCCATCCGGGAACCCTCTGGGGAGGCAGCTCCGGGCACCGGGCGCGTTGCGCTCCTTCGGGAGGGCGGGTGATGAATCCGCTGGCGGCCCCGCCAGCCCTGGCGCAAGGGAAGCGCTCTGTAAACAGCTGCCATCAAATATGCACATTCAGCCAGAGCTGGGTGATTAATGGCTCTGGGGTTTTTGTTCCTTCCATCCTGTGTTAACAGAGCCACTTCCCGGAGTTTCC
>NW_008620605.1:0-449 GCF_000691845.1 Merops nubicus | reverse complement strand
CTCTCTGGTCGGGAGGGAACCCACCACCGTGTTCTGCTGCCACATGTCCTGCTATCCCCTCCCTGCCCTGGGAGCTGCTAACGGCTGCGGCACCCCCAGAGCTAACACAATCAAGCACCGATTGATTAATCAATTAAAATTAAAGAATTAACTTTGCAACTGACCAAGGGCGCACATTCTGAGCTGTAAGAAAACCAATATAAGTGCTAGTTTGGGGATGTATCACAAAATCCTCCTAAAAATGTATGCAGTTTCCCCGTGGCCTGCTGTTAGACAATTAGCAGTATCTTGTCAAATAAAGCAGCAATAGTAAGGGAATATGTTGCAAGATGTACAGATTTACACAAAAAGATATAGTCAATATTCCTACCATTCACTACCAAACAGTCACAACTAGAATTTTATCTATAGTTGTAAGAGTAAGTCAGAAGAGGAATATTGTCTCAACC
>NW_008620604.1:15978-18689 GCF_000691845.1 Merops nubicus | reverse complement strand
AGGCATGCCGGGAGCCGCGCAGGGGCCGGAGGCGGGGCGGGGTGTGCGGGAACGGGGGCGCGATCGCCTCGGCACAAATTTGGGATTGCCGCGTTCGGTCCGCAGTGCGCGTGTCCGGCTGTCCCAGCTCGTCCAGTCAAAAGCAGTGACCGTAGCGCCGTCCCTCTCGATGCGCTCCTCACCTCAGTGTTAAAGAATTGGCAACCGTACTCTTGGCAGCTTTGCAGATAACGTGAGACCACGTCTGGGCCTTGTTCGGTCACTGCCTTTCCTCTGCACAAAAAGCCCCTTAGTTACCTTCCCAAAAAAAAAAAAAAACGGCAAAGCGAGTTGGTTGGTATGATAGGTTCCTCAAGGATGAATTCCAGCTGGCATTTATCTTCTTGCTGCCAGACATAAATCTCTTGGGACATACAGCAAAGCCTTTTGTTCTAGATTCAAACTGACCAAAAGCAGTTATCTATCCCAGCATAGACAGGAAAAGAACATGACTGAAACTGCCGACTTTCACATCTACCTCTGGTGTTAGGTATACCAATACCTGGTTAGTATTTTTCTCGGGTTCTCTAGACTTATTGCTTTGCTTTATTCAGATAGTTAGATATGAGTTTTTTTTCCTCCCGTAACGTTCTGAAAACTCGAGTACTAACTGAATTTTAACATCTTCAATTCTCTGCATAGTTATGTAGAAAAGTATCCTAACTTTTGGCTAGGGCTGATAAAAAAAGTAAAACGGTGCTAACTGTTTATCTCAGAGCATTTGTAAAGACTGGCACTGAACTAACTACAGAATGCTTTGGCTCGGAAGGGATCCTTAAATTGGGAACTACTGCAGTGTGAGCTGGGGAAAATGTCAAGTGCCTCAGACAATTAAGCAAGCTGTGGCCTTTGGAAGATCAGATAATTATAGAAAAACTTCATACAGCAAATTTGTAAGCTTGGTTTAAGGGGCTTTTGACTGTTGCTAAGCTATGATTTATAATGCATAAAAAGAAGTAGGGACACCCAAATGGGAAGAGTTCAGGAGCAGCACTGGTTCTGGGTTCCTGCCCCTCACTTCCAGCTGTCCTGTGCCCTCACCTCTGTCATGCCAATGGCAGTTTTCAAGGTCTCACTGTGAGTAAGTGGAGAAGAAAGAATGCCTCATGTTAATGTGTTCATAAAAGTAGATACTTTGTCAATCACCTCATCTCTTTCAAGGTTAAAACCCAGAGCGTGTTTCAGTCCCAAAGAGCACCTGAGACGCCAGGCAGCTCAGAGCTAAGCCCAGGCATGGTTGCTCAGGGCTGGATTCTCAGCCAGGCTCATGGAATCCCCACGTGCCCACTGACAGCGCATTAGGCCAGACTGAGACTTTCTGTGCACAGTCGAACCGTGTATGACGTTGGAGTGACCGAGCAGCAACCGTGGCCTGGTTCTCCAGGACCAATAATTCAGGCAGTGGTCACAGTACCGAGTTTGAGGCGTAACTTCAGTCAAACCCGTCACTTCAGCCCCTGAGTAGATACAAGTTTGAGGAAGGAAAATGGAGACTCTTCACAAAACCCAAATCTTTGGGTGCTCCCCACTGAAAGCTAACCGCTGTTACTGTGATTTCTGCACAGGGATTTTAACAAGGCCAGCTGAGGTCATGATGGAAACGCTCGTACAGGCACACGGCTGGAAGGCCCGTTGGCTCCTTAACGCTTCCTACTGTCACATCAGAACTGATGCACTCAAGTGTTCTGACAAACATTAGAAAGAAGGTTTTCCAGTATTTGAAAGGAAGGTACTAGGGTTTCTATGGAACTGTATCACGTTAGTATGAAAACAGGAAGCGTGATGGGCGGCCAAGCAGCTATTCCCTTAGGAATGCTCCAAAGTTGTTGACCAGGGATATGAAAATTTACTCGAGAACTGAGTTTTCAGATATAAGTTATCCAAGCAACACCATGTAAGGTTGTTTCTTAAGAGGTTCTCAAAACATCTCCTGATGCTTCTGGGGTTTTGTTCATTTGTTGGCTAGAAATAGCTTTATTGAGATCTTAAAACAATGACTTGGGAGGGAGAAGAGAGGAAATGCTGAATCTTAACAAATCACCACCATATTTTACAGCCTGGTATTTTCTTACTACTTTCTTTCTGAATTTATCAGTACTATGCTAACAACAAAGTGCACTTGGGATTTGTGAAATCCAGGTCATTTAATAAATAAGAAAGGGGCACATTCAAATTGCTGGCACATGGTTCACTAGCCAGTAGGCAATAGCAACAGTACTACCACAACAACAACAATCTAAGCCACCTAGATGAGAAGGGAGTGACACAACACTAGTAGCAATGAAGTGAAAGCTTGGAGAAAAATTCACAGACTCCAGGTCATCATGTTCTGGGGTCGTTTGAGTGGAATACAAGGGGAGAGGGGAAATAGGTACCTGAAGCAATGACTTAAAGAAAAGCAAAAAAGGTTATGCTAGCAAAATACAACACGGGGACACTGACACTGAGAAATACTGAAGCAATCCACGGAGATTTTCAATGTAAAATCAATAGTTTATTGCCATGCTACTTTTTTTTTTTTTTTTCAAATGAAGTTGGCACTGTTAACGGGGGGAAATGTTGTCATAATACATTTTTTAAAAATGCACATTTGGTAAGCTTTCTCAATGATGACAGCTTAAAACAAGTTAAATTAATTATTTTTTTAAGATTAATGACGAACGGCATAAAAA
>NW_008620604.1:0-15947 GCF_000691845.1 Merops nubicus | reverse complement strand
CTCTTTCTGCATAGTATAATATCACTTTTTTCATAAAAGAAATACGGAATGTTTGTAAAAACAAATTCATCAAACAGGGCAAATTAAGAGAAATTTTATAAACAATTTGGCAACAGTACTCCCACTGTTTAGACTTTTTTATATAAAAGAAATAAAAATCTAGAAAGCTACCTTTATACAAAGTTGCTATATTTATGCCTTTAAGTAGGAAAAAACATTTTATAATGCGAATTAGGACATACAGTAATCTTACAATATCATACAACGTAATGACAAGGAAGGAACGTACGATGTAAGGTTTTGGCCTTTGTAGAAACGTCTATGTCTGCATTTAATAAAGGCGTTTGTGGCACACTGGTGGCTGTTGCGTTCTTCCTTCTCCCCGTCAGTCGGTGGGCGGCCGTGCCCGCGCGGGACGCGGCCGTGCTCCGAGGGCAGGGTCAGGTAAGACACAGCCTGGTTCGCAGGAGACCGGCGGTGATGGTCCCAATGAAGCAAGGGTGAAGAGGGCAATGTGCCTGCCGGGCGAGGCATGGGTCCTGTGGGACACCAGGCAACACTCTCTCCCTTCACACCGGAGCGTTTCTTATACATTCAGTTAGTAAGTACCAAAGTCTGACACGTGAGAACATCGGCGTTCGAGATTTGGCAAAATTTCCAGGAAAATACAAAGTTAGTACCAAATATATAATATATTATATATAAAATGTGGGTGTATGATACACACACGTATTCTAATGCAAAAAAACTGCATTAATATGGAGTTAAATTTGCTGACATCCATTCCTAAATAACGCAACCATTAAAAAAACAGGGTAATCCTGATCTTTCACACACTTTGGAATCACTTCCTCTTCCATACGCACTGGTTAAAGCACTATATATGCAAGTATGGCTACAAAATCAAAAGTCACATAATAATCTGAACTCTGACCACAACAAATAGGAATTTTTTTTTTCAGTACATGTAATTAAATATATTTATATTTTTACAGTATTTTTAGACCACTCCTGAAGAACTTGACCAACCTGACCCTCAGGTGTAACAGAGCTGTTACGTCAGCAGAACTTGATCTTGTAGGAACGCATCCAGGGGCCCCTGAAGTCAAGACGAATCACTTGCTTGGCTTCAAAGGACGCTGCATAAGGCCCCAACAAGCTCCAGAAGGATCACCCTGCTAACAAGGAAGATTCCGTGACGGCATCCAAGCTCCTCCCTCAGACTTCCTTTCCCACCGCCAAAGGGAAGGACCGGAGCGAAGGACACGCAGCCCCTGGGCTGTTGGCAGGGCGCTGGAACGAGTGCGTGGAGTGCAGCCCCAGCCCCGGGGAGCGGCGAGCTGAGGAGAGGGGAGCTGCACGGCACCCCTCACACTAAGGCTTCTCTTGGAAAGCAGAGGAGCTGCCCCGCCACACTCGTCGCTGGGCACCGGGGCCACTGCGGGTCTCAGGCGTGAGCTGCGGCTGGCACCCCAAGGCATGGAGTGCTTGCGGGCACAGAGGAAGACGGTCCCTGTTCTGAAGGGCTCGAGCCTAGCTCTTAATCCTATTTTTTACATAGTCGCCTTTGTATATACAGATATTTGCTACATAAAATAGAATTACACCGAAGTAATGGATATAGCAGAAAACATTGTCACAATACATGTGTATTACCACACTAAATAATTACTAAAACTGCAAGAAAAATTTCAAAATGCCCTTTGTAATATATAAAAATATAGAAATGTCCAACACTTGTTTCATCAATTTTAAAGGTAACTTTATCTCTCATATTGTCTGTACACCTACATATTTCCCAACAAAATACTGCGTTAATCTGGAGTAAACACCGTGTTAGGATAATATCCTCGTAAGACATCTGACAGACTCAGTCACGTACCTTACAGCACAGTATCACAAGAAATAACCTATTACATGGTCAGAGATGCAGCTGCTAAGTTGTGGGGTTTTTCTTATTCACTAATCTTGTCCAAAATAGAAAGCAATTCCTAAAGACTGCAGAAGAACCTTAACTCATGACTTCCCATCTTTGTCGTATATGCTCTATAAGAAGGACATCAGCAACCTTGACTCCATCTTAACACAGTTTTTTGTGGTGGAACTTCTTCTGGATTTTCTTTTTATTGGAGTGTATATGAATTTAAAATAAAGATAACATAAATGAACTTATGTTTATATTTATTAAGTAAATACTGTCAAATATAAATGCCTGAATTGCTACCTCAAGAAGAAGATGGAACAGATATTATTAAATTCAAAACCACCTAATTCTATCTACCAAAATGAAGGACCAAACTCCTTTAGGGGAAACAGGAGAATTTTAGATTTAAGCTCCCTATTAGTTCCTACTAAATCAGTTTAATCTTATTTGCAGCCATTAAATAAATTAGTACAGTGCAGAAATGGAATTTCACCATTGATCCCACCTTACACGAAGAGAATACTGCGTAGAAATAGGGGTCCAAATCAGATGCATCATTATATGCTCAAAACAGTAACTGCCATACTCAGAACTTGTGTTTTTACTTCATAACAGTGAATAAAGACAATCTGCTCTCTCCTAACTCTGTCTCGTTGCAAAGTGGTTAAATACAAAACAAGACCAAGGATAGCCCAATTTTGAGGCAATACACGCTGTTATAAAGCCAGCAAAGTAACTGCTGGTCTGTCAGCTGGAAAAGAGCAGCCCCGCTTTGACATCACTTTGGCCTTTGTACAGCCTACACCTCTGTGTGGCCCTTTTTACATCCAAGCCCTATTCAAAGGTGTAAACACACATGCAAATACCCAAACATCTGGGAGGGGGGGCAGGGGAACTGAGCAGTTTGTGATATGAAATGTCTCTTTGAACCCTTAAGCTTTCCAAAAAAGTTCTGTAGACTTAATAGGACCAGGAACAGTGCTTCAGTGCACACCATGACATTCAACCCCTGCCATACACAAAACATACTTATTGAGGGAAGCAAAATGTTCTAATGAGAGTTAACACTTTCAGAATGGTCTTTTTTAAGTTGTTTTATGGGGTCACCAAGAAACACGACACAATTTTTAAAAAAATATAATAATTTGGTCCTCCTCTTGACATCAATTTGAGGAAAAAAAAAAATCTCCTGATATAACCAATGGATTAAATTCTCACTGGCTGTATTTCTAGTACAATCTTTATTATGTACTTTTTGTCACCATTTCATCTTTTTTATCAGTTTCCTTGCCTAAAAGATACACTAATGTACATCTTTTGCCAAATCACTGAGTTAGAGGAATAGCTACAGTTAAAGGCTTTCCCCTGCGCCAAATGTGCTTGAAGGGTAGCAGCAAACTGCATGTTATGAGTGAAAAGTAGAACTGATGGAGATACTGCTATTTTTACAGGACCTACTTTACATAAATTTAACATGTCTCAGTTACTAAAGAAAATGGTTTTGTATTTGTAGTTTCTCAATCTGTGGGCCCCAAATAAATATGGTCTAAATACCGTGGAGACATTTCAGCTGAAAACTGAATCCTAGATTACAGATGCTAAACCTAAAATCACAGCCTTTAAGACTGAATGGAAAAGATATTTACCAAGTCTCAAAGGGTAAAGTGCATTGCAGCTACATCTACTTCATGGGGCAGAATCAGGAATGCTAAAGATGAGTAGTGCAGGTAACAGGGACTACCCGGTATGTTCGCAGCGTACAAAAAAACGAGAAAGCGTTATCCCACTTGTAAAATGTGAAAGGGTGAAAAAATAGTCCTGGAAAATACACTGCCAGGCTTGTTAATATAATTAAGGCTACAGAAGGTTGAAACTTCAGTATGTCCTCAATTCTGAGGACCAAAGCTAAGAAAACACCCCCTATGAAGTACTGTGAAACTTGCAATAACAAAAAAATTACTCAGACCATCCCTCGTATCTGAGACTCTTGGGGATAAACGCATAGGACAGTGCACCAGAATTAAGGAGGGATATGTTGGTGGCTGTAATTTCATCAGGTCACTTAGGATCTACCCGAACCCCCTGCTTCCTCTGTCAATATATTACTTCTGTGCCTCACAGGCATGTTTTAAGGGTCCAGTTAATTAGTATTTCTGAAACACCTATGCAGATGAGGACCAAATATTTCTAGGCAGCTGGCTAGATAAAAACACATGCCTGAGCATGACTTCAGCTGATAAATTACAGTGAGGTATAAGCTAAGAAGAATCACACAAGTATCATTAAACCAGTAAGCATTTTGCAATAGCTGGTGATTTCTCGTCAGTACAGACTGAGACTGGTCCACAGCATAAGGTGAGGCAATGGCAAAGGAGCACTAACACTGCAGACTTCTAAAGTGTCTAGCTCTAGGTAGTCATTACCTTCTTGAGTACCAAGGTATCCCCACAAGTCAACATGTCTGTCACAAAAGTTGGCCATGGTTGACCATGAAATCATTAATGAGGCTTGGGTTTTTTTTTTTTTTTAATCTCATTTAAGTTCCTCATAATGGTTTCAACAACTCCCAGCTTTTACTTCTGTGAATTATACTCTTTCTGCTTCTGGTATTTCAGTATTATACAGTCTGTAAAGAGTATTGAAAGTCAGAGTGAAAACATTGCCTGATATCCCTTAACAGTGTGGCAAGACATGTTTCAGATGCTACTACTGCTGCCGCTACTAAACTGAGAGAAGACCAAAGAAAAAGTAAACAAAGGAACAGGAATACACTCCAATTTAAAAGACTGAAAATATCTGTAGTTTGTTTTATATAAAACTTCAATTCAGATATTGCATGAAGACCCTTAATTCTTTTTTAGATCTCCAAATGGCTTTTCTCATGTTTTTCCTCACTCACAGTTCAAGGGTTATTGTATATCACATGAGTTCAGAGAAGTGTAAGTTCCTTGGCAATCACAAGCTCAAGAGCAATCCCTTCTGCTGCTAGTACCAAGGTGCACCTGCCATACTGCCAGAATTCTAAAATTATTCAGAGTATCAAAAAAAAAAAAGTAAAACAAAAAAAAACCCAAAAGGATGCTAAGGATGTTCTGCCATACTCAACAAACAACATTCTACCTGGATGTACCTGTAACACCGAGCAGCCATCATTGTAACCAAGTTCACCAACTGCAAGAGGAAAACAAGTATGGTTGCACATAATACTACTTTCAGATAATTTACATCTTTCTAAATTAAAGTATACTATCAACTATGGATGCACATGGCTAGAATGTACAATTTTCTATAAAGAATTACCAAGTCCAGTACCCTGCCTCCCGTGTAACCTGTGTCTGGTGCTTTAGAGGAAGACCACAACTGCATAATAAACCTTTCCACTTGTGCAAGATTGCATGCTGCTGGAGAGTTGGGATATTTCAGTCAGACATTACAAAGTAGAACACTGGACAAAGACAAACCATTTGACCTTCAAGAGTCTTTCTTTGTCAAATGCAGAGAGTGAGACAAACACATAAACGACCCTGAACAATAATTAAAGCTATGTACAAAAATTTCACTTGTAAAACAAGGCATTATGCAACAGATAAAGAAGAAAGACAAATGCAAAGAAAAGAAGGCACACTGAACTAAGAAATGGCAAGAGCGCCTTAATTCATGCAGCCGACCTGTGAATTCCTTCTCAAAAAAACCAAGCCCAAAGTCTAATGAGATTAAAATTCCATCAGATTTCACAGGGAACTTGATACACCACTCGGAATTCTCTTCTGGCAAAAGCAGCTTAAGGCTAGGTTTAAAATGTGTTTGTATTTCTGATCAACAACTTCAATGTGACCTCTCAAATACCACACAAGTTAAAAAAAAAAAATTGGGAATTAGAGACCTTCTTGACATGTGGTCTTTAAAAAAAAAAAAAAAAAAAAAAACAAGAACACAGACAAAAAAAGGTGTCATGTTTATATCCCTTGAGATGAACCCCTATGTCTTGTGTATGTCAAACTGAGTGAATTAATGCATTACATACATTTCATTCTGGAGGAGCCGCTTCAATAACGAATGAACGTAAGATATGTATCTTTAAAGATTAGGTTTACCTGCTAATAATGCACATATCAAGAGGCTTTAAAAAGTGTTATAAATACCATTAATGAGTATAGGCACCAGACCAGAATATTTATAAATTCAAAACTGGCATGTCACTCAGACTCTAATCAATTTAAAAGAGGCACTGTGAAAGGTGGCAATGCTGCTATGCAGTAATTACTACTACTGTAGAATGAAATAGTGTTACCTAAATGAATACTTGCTCTACATTAATTCCCTTTAGTTAGACAAGTACATGAAGTATGCAGAAAAAGTTCTATTAGTCTATAAAAGGCATTAGTGTTAAGAAATGCAAAGTACTTGCATCTTCAATTTTATAAACTTCACAAAAGGTGCAAATGATTTAATGCTTCCCAGGCTCACATGGGCAGGTCAGTACTGTTATGTCTGGTTTTCCTAGAAGTACCATCATCTCGGGGCAGTGCTTTTTGCAAGCTTGACATAGCAGCAGTTCTTTCAATGTCTATCACAGCGTACAGCTCTGTGCGCCTGGTTGGAGTTTGCGGAAGTGGAGTGGTGGGAGTTTTTGGAGTCTGAGGGTTGTCGGAGTCACTGCCACCTTCCAAGTCAACCTGTATATAGTTGAGCTGCCTGTGTTCTAAACTCGGACGCCTAATGTCAAAGTTAAAGACTGTTGGGGTACAGTCCCGACGTCGTGTAAATTCTACTTTATGAGCACTTGCTGGTACTGTTACATTCTCTGTATTGACATAATTATGCATTGGATCTAGGTTATTGTGGTAGCCATTCAGAGATGGGGTCTTTGGTCCTAAACTGTCATCTTCATCTCTACTCAGTTTGCGGGCTTCCCAAACAGGAGGCAAGGATGGCAAGTTCTCATAGTTCAACAGCGCAGTTCTCCTCTGAGCAGAGTTGTTAATGTTCTGGGTGTCTGAGGTACTGATTGATGTCAAACGACCTCTCCTGACCCCTGAGGCACTAGGCATTGATAATCTATTTATATTTTCATACACCAATTTATTACCAGATGGTGTTTCTCTACGTTCATCACTGTCGTACCCAGTGTCCCATTCAGTGTTGTTTGTGCTGCTGCCACTAACTTGGTCTCTCCCAAGTTGCTCCAGTTTCTCTCTTTCCATTAACTGCCTTTGAACAGGTGTTGGTCCTAAAACAAACTTGACTCCTTCAGGCTCCAGGAGAACCTGAGCATCTCTGTCATCAGTACACATCTGATCATCTTTCACTTTAGTTGTTTCAGTGTTTGAAAGCTTTGATTCCAGTGGTGCATGCACACTTGATCGATTTTTTCTTTCCTCTTGTACCCCAGTAGTGTTGACATAAGTGTGTACCTAAAGTGGGAAGACAAAAAAAAAAAATTTCAATTATTTGTACTTTTCTTCCCCCCTTCAACTCCCTTCTTTCTTAACATTCCACTTTTTTTAATAAAAATACCTGAAACCCAAATCTCGTGATAGCAGCTGTGTAAAAAGTTATACAAAGGAAATTTACTGTCCATTTAAAAAAAAAAAAAAAAAAAAACTGTTCAAGTAACAAGCAAACCCCTTCCCCCCAGGATCTCGCCTTGTGTACTTCTCAAGCAATAAGGAGAGGTTAGCTCTACCAGAGTAACAGTCCATTCTTTCTCCAAGAGCCAACAGCCTCCTCATACCAGAAACTGAAGTAGGAAAATACACAATTTCATATGAACTGTGGCACTCAGAATTAATAAGGAGCAGGAGCTGGCGCCAGATGCCACTAAGAAAGACAGATACGCCACTAGCTTATCCCTCCAAGTTCCCACAATGGATCAACACAAAGCTGAAAGGTGAAGACTGGAGTAATGGACTCCTGCTCTGAATTTTAATTCTGTGTCTGGATATGCAAACAGCAAAAGTAGTATTTTGCAGCCACGGTCATCTAGCCATCCCAGCTTCTCTGTCAAGCTCTACAAGCTGAAGTGTTATTTACAGCTCACTTGACCCCTACACTGATTCTTTAAACTCATTACTCTTCAATAATAGAAGAGTCCAGCAGTGACACTTGGACTCTTCTGTAGGGGCTCCTAACAAATCCTTTCTCACAAGACAGTTCACTACACTTTGCTCTGGTTACCAACACTGTTTCTTGTCACACACGAGAGTCTCCCTAAGCCACGTTACATTTTATTAAACATGCCTCACATTTTCATCAGCAACCTGAATGATGAGATAGAACACACCCTCAAAAAATTTTCAGTCTATCCCAGGTTGGTGGGTTTCCACTGAGAGGGATCGCAGCAGCCTGGAGAACTGACCTCATAGAAACTTCATGAGTTTCAGCAGCAGCAAATACAAAGTCCAGTGCCTGGTGTAGAACATCACCAGCAGTACAGGCTCCAACTGACTTGCAGCAATGAAAAAAAAAAAATATGCATTGGTTTGAGTTTGCAAAAGCACAGCCAGCTGGATAAGTAAAGTGATTATCACCATCAGTCCAGAACTTGCGAGACTGAATCTGGCTTCCTCAATAAAAAGACAGACGTCACCACACCAGACCAAGTCCAGAGGACCATGACTAGAAGGGCTGGAGCATGTAACATGCAAGGAGAAGCTGAGACACCCATCCTTGCTCAGTCTCAAGGCTTGCAAACCACCTCATAGCTGTTTTCAAATACCTAATAGATACAGAAAAGACAGAGCCAGACCCTTTTTGGGGATGTTCTGCAAAAGGCTAAGAGGCAGTGGACACTGGCTGCAACAGGAAAAAAGCTGACTACTTATTAGGGAGAAATGCTTTCACGACAAAGGTGGTGAAGCATTAAAACACAAGGCTCAGAGACAGTGGAATCCCGTTGTTTGGGGTATTCAAAGCATGACTGGACAAGGCTCTGTGCAGCCACCTCTAATTTTAACAACTGACCTGAAAGACTCTAGAGGTCCCTTCTAACCTAAATTATTCCATGATTTCTATTGGCCAAATAGAAAAGAAGCTTTTTGACCAGGATCCCTCATCATAACATACAATATACGTGTTTAAAAATAATTTTTAAAAAGAGTATATTCAAATACACACTTTCCATGTCTATTTGCATATAAATATGAAGAGCAACTTAAAATAGTTACTTTTCCTCAGCAAGCTATCCTACAAAGTATCATTTTAAAGAGGCAAACACTATTCTGAGGTAGTTAACGCAGGGTACAAATCCATGACACCCGATACTGAAAACCACAAATGAGCCAACACAACAAGCATTAGAAAAATTTGAACTGATGTTGAACCTAAGTTATATTAGAAAAAGATACCCACTTGCTCCTCTGCTACGAGTAAAGGGTGTGTTGATTCTTCACCGACAGAGGGGAGGCGTGCACTTCCAACAGAAGGATGTCTGCTGGAGGGATGTGATGAAGCATCTCCAAAAGATGGGTATCTGGGATAGCCATTAGGTAAACTTTGTGCATGGAACCCAGGAGCTGATTCAATTAGGAAACAAGCAAAACCACATTAAAATCGAACATTTTACTGTATATGAGTAAGATGCTTTATATCTTCAGTTTCAAATTTCAAAAGAGATATTCAAATATGTAAAACAATATTAAATATTCACAAGACTCAGTTTTGCTGGGGGGAAGGAAAGGGAAAGCAAATTGTGGAGTATGGGATCCCAGTATTTACTGGGAAACACGTCTGAAGCAACCACTGAAAGCTAGGTGTATTCTATGCCATAGTCCTCCTCCCAGTGAACTCCCTACCCAACTTCTCTTTGTACCATTAACAACATGCCTCCCTAACAGATATGAACTAATTGGCTTAAGCTTCCATTTCTCCAAAATCATCAATAACCTGGAATTCCTAGTTTCAAATACCAAGCCATCTGCCTGAGATTCCCTAAAATCCTCTAGTATTTTTGAAAGGGCTTCACTCTTCTCATCCAGTTACTCACAACAAAGAATCCAAACTCACTGTAGATGTGGTATTACCATTGCTTTTGTTCCTAATAAGAAGGTTGCAACACTGCCCAACATTAACATTCCTCAGAAATGCTACAAGTAAAACACAGTGATATATTTAAAGACAATTCAATAGGTGTGTTCAGAAGAACACTCCTTCACTGAAGCAGTGTTCTTATGCAACAACTAAGTTCCCAAAACTTACTTCCTAAAGCTGAAGAATTCGACTATGGCAGTTTTGCTCCCAAGCACTCTTGAAAGAGAATCCTCAGCAGAGAAAAGAGACTCCTCAAGAGACTGTATTACTGGTAATTAGCCTCTTTAACTTTAAATCAGTTTTCTTTTTAATTACTTAAAGATTCAATGCAAATTAAATGCTATTTTCAGCTAAGTACCACATTACACTCAGGTATGTCATCTGACAATATAACCACACTTACTGGTAGGCGTTCGAGGGGTTCTTGGAGCTTCCAACTCAGTTTGATGATTATTCCTTTCTACTACTGGTTCTTCTACCACATTTATGCTATTATTCTGCATTATCTCTTGCAACATATTAAATAGCTCTTCTGCACGGGCACATTTAAAGGCAAAGATTCCTATAAGTACACAAGAAAAAAATCAAAATTGTTTAACGTCAGAAACGTGCCTTACAATGTGTATAAATTTCAAAAACTGTAACTGGAATCCATGAAATGAATACCTGTTGAATAAGCAAAGACATTAACAAATTTTTATTGCACCAAAACACACAAAATTACTGTGAGAACCTTTAAAGCATTTATCTAGTACAAGAGTAAGACTCCCATGCACCAGGAGTTAAATTAGAACAGAAAACTGACTCAATTAAGGGCAAAACTAAGTTTTGAGTGCTAAATAAAGGGTAAAAAAAACCCCCAAACTACAGAAGAGGGTAACATTTTTGCCTGTTTCTTTGTTTTAAAATTGTTAAAAGGATAGCTGTTAAATAATTTAAAAAAAAATATGAAAAACAGTAAATGAAACTATCATAGTGCTAAAAGGTAACGTTTTTTAAACCAGATTTCTGCTAAATTACCATAAAAATAAGAACCCTGCAGAATAGGAAAGAAGGATTTAAAAAAAGTTTAGTTTCTTTAAGAAGATTAAAATGGAAAGCTAGTAAGACAAACGGTATGAAACAGACAGCCACAAACCAATTGCTTTAGGCTAAAGGATAGACAGGGAACACAAAGTCAGCAGCAATACTGTGTATTTTGGGTGTGTATTGTGCCACTTTGCCTTTAATCAGCAGGGAGCGCCCCAACTTACCAGCAAAGTCCCAGCTTTGGATTATTCTTCCATTGAAAGCATGAAGTTAAAGTTGACATGCTTGTTAAACGTGGGTGCAGGTGCTCATCTTTTAAAGTGAGTATTACAATCTTAGAACACTCTTTATTAAGACCCACCTACCTATATAGCTACTTCTGTAAGTGCAATTATGTTAATATGCTGGCAATTACTATCATCATATATTTGCTTCATGCTTGCAACACAGCAGCTGTAGAGCTGCTTCTACTACATTTCCCCAACCCATGATCCAACTCAACTACAATAGTCCAGGCTTAATTTTTGGTGATTTCTGAAAATTCAAACTGGGTATGTAAATCTTAATGGATAAAAAAAAAAAAAAAAAAAAAAAAAAAAAAAATATAAAATATAAATAAAAAAAAAAAAAAAAAAAAAAAAAAAAAAAAAGAGTAGCCTGACAAGGTTTAAAAAGCTCCCAGTATATTTCTGAGGAATTCAGCTGCAATCGAAACATTTTGTTTAAGCAAGTGCTTCCAAATTGCTGATTCCTTAAAATATTAAATGAACCAAATTGGCACTGAAACTGAAGCAAGAACAACTTGATGAAATTTTGATTTTTATTAAATACATTCACTTTAATACAATGTGATGGGTCCCTTCCACATTGTGGTGACACAACAGCTCCTCCAAGTTTCCTATCATGAATTATCTATTAGCTGTGCCCCCAAAACATGTCTTCAAGGTTTTTAATACCTAGCACGAACTCAGTGTTTCACGTTCCATGCATTTTGACATCATTTGAAATTAAACACGAAACACAAACAAGAATATTGACTAATGTAATCAGTAAAAGTTGCTGAGTAGTATTCATGGTATGTGAAAATGAAAAACTTCTTGGTCATCTCTACCAATTGAAGTTTTGCAACTGTGCCCACAAAGTCCAGTGTAGGTCTCAGGAACAATGCTCCATTGCAAAAAGGCAACAGAGAGAACATCTTCTGCCAGATTTCTTTTTTCTCAATATTCACAGTATTTTATTATTACGTCAGGAAGGCAAGAAACAAAAGAGGGAGGAAAGGCTTGCTGCTTACACAGCCTGCTTAATCTTCTCTATTAAACAAAAAAAAAAAATTAGGAGGGAAGCAGAGAAGTCAATTAGACACAGTAGAAAATTTTGCAGACTTGCTAATAGGCCATGGAAAAGAACCTCAAAAATAGTATTTTCAATTTAATTTTATTAGTAACTACTTTATATGTTTAGAAGAAAAAGTAAGTTAAACCTGAAAAATCAATTGAAGTGATTTTCTTCAAAAGAAACTATTACTTTCTTGTTAGAAGTCTGAAAATTTTGTTTAGTATGGAGTATACTGTAACGTTTGAAAACATCCCCATTTTTCATTAGAACTGAAAATGACTTCTAAAATTTTTAAAATAAAACTTGTCTGCCCTTACCTCTGCTTGGACAATGGAGATTGACTAGCTCTGTTTATGAACAAATTATTTAATCTTCCTGATTTTTTACAGTGAAATTAAAAACAAAAGAAATTGCTAAATATCATTATTAGTAAAAAAATACTAGTAAATGCTACAAATCTATAAGAAAATCAAAATGAAACTTAATTTCACAGCATATGACTACGTAAGGATTACAACTATACACAGCTACACTGGAGTAGAAAGATGCAAAATGAGGCTGGGACTCAATCAAACCAGCTCTTCATCAGGGACTGATGCAGTGAAGAGGGAAAAGCCTAAATCTCCTCACTGGGAGCCAACCTTGGCCAAGGCAAGCATGATCTGGGAACTGGAAAGGTAAACATCTTTTCCTAATTATAGCCACATAGAAAAGAATTGAGCGTAGCTGGAGTTTACACACTTCATACAAAAATGGGTCAGAATTCCAGAATGATGTCACTGATATAAATGAAAGTGGTACTTGTTTTAGGAAGAGGCTGAAACACAAGTGTCTTACTGAAGATGATAAGAGGGTAAAAATATCCAGTTAATACCAGTGCTCCAGTCTTTTAACATCTTAAAAATAGGGAATTCTTTGAATTCCAAATAGATTCCTCCACAGTTCCAGGTTTCACTGCCCCTTCCTGAAAGTCAAGTCAACCTCTGAGGTAGAATTTCCCTGTCAAAACCACCTCCTAAGTTGACCAGAAGTCTCACACACAAGCACGACGTACTCCAGACCTACAATGCCAAAAAACTATGTGCAACTTAAATCCTCATTTTGCCGTAACACCATTCTTCATAAGATAACTTACTTTTTCTCCCAGAATCCACATGGACATATAAAATGATAGCCTCTATTACCCTTGCTAAAGGACAGGCAAATATACTTTTTTAAAACAAAATTGTCTTCCAACATCAAATAAATTTTAAAAAAAGTTTTATATAGAAAAATTCCACCTACCTTGTCCAGTTTGACACCTTCGGCCACTTTCAAAAGAGAAAAGATTTGAGTCATAACCGTAGCGGCGGAGACAGAGGTAGTGCCATTTTACAGAGTCCCTTTTGCGGGTGTACAAAATCAGCTCTGTATCTGTCAGTTCCATTATGCCAGAGCCCAGCTCATTACCATCATCATCCACATTAATAACCTATGAAAAGGAAGTTAAATAGCATTAGGTTAAGTAGTTTTTGGAGCACCAAATACCACGAGTAATTAATGTTTCACTGGTGCAGCCCATCCGCTCTGTCATAGTAGTTACAATCCTTCAAGGAAAAGTACTTAATAAAGTCCTCACCAAATCAGTTCCTTTGCTCCCCCCAACCCAGAATTAAATTAATACATATTTTAAAGGAATATGAATGAGACTGCATAAAATTTTTGTGAACTATAAGGAGAAATTTAAAAGATTAAATTCACAAAACTGTTGTGGTTTGTTTGGGTTTTTTTGTTAGTTTTTTTTTTTGTTTGTTTGTTTGTTTTTTTTTTTTTTTTTTTAAACTGGCTTTACGTACATATTCTACTATTTCCACACAGATAAGGCATACCTGAGATAATGGAATCTCTAAGAGCCCTGTTTCTAAAAAACAATATTTGCTTTGTCATATAACCCCACTTAAAGTTGGGAAAAGGAATGAAAAAGGATAAGGTGCTCCAAGCTAAAGCTCCCTTCACATAGCTGTATAGCCTTGCACTGTGCTGAATCACCAGAGTGGCTTAGATTTTTTTTTTTTTCCTCCTGCTTGTTTAACATCAACAGTTTAAATACCTTATGGTTAACTTGTGTGAATACATATGTGTAAAGCTTAAACTCTTATTCTTTCTGTGTTTAAACCAGTTTGAGGTTATTTATGGAATTTGGACAATGTATATTTTCCTCCACATGTATTTTATCTCACTATGCTTCTTTTAATGGGATTCTTTCTTATTCCAACAAAAAGGCTACCCAAAAAAAAAAAAAAAAAAAATCTTTCTTATGGTATCAATTAATGTTACTCCTTAAAGAGACATTTTCAACTTGAAATCTAGGCAGTTGAAAAGAATTAGGAATAGTTTCATCTGCCACTGAGGCTTATGCCAACTTTCTTCATTTTACAAATTGCATTCTTTCATCTTCTCCCCCCTAGTGCTAAATCAGCAACCCACACAAACAATAGAGAAATTCTACAAAGAGAAAAATACAAACTTTTTTTTAAAAAAAAACTAGTTACAGAAAGTGATGTCAAATGCATAAAAAGCAAGAAAACAGAAAAATATTTTATCCTTCAGCTTTTTGTACTGATAATATTAAACATTTCCAGAAATTCCCATCGCTTTAAAGCTCATTTCGTGTTGCCCTAGGGCAACGCATGAATCATTTTTCACTATGGAAGCATTACATTCCTTTGCCAACCCAAAAAACAGTTTGGAGCACAGAAGCAAATTTGATTTGTGTGACTATGCACAGGTATGTTTACTTAAAGTCATGGACTTCAGTAGCTTCATATTAAGCATATTAAGCACATGAACAAGTGTTCACAAGCTTATAAATTCCAGAGATATATGGGACAGAAGCACATTTATAAATAACATTTCTTCAAATAAAGGACTACATTACTCAAAATGCTGTCATCAGTAGTGATTTTCAAGTAAAATCAGCAGTCCTAAAATTCTCTGGTGCTGACCCTGCAACCATGTTCATACTCACACTTCTCCACTAGCTCTTCCCTTATGCTTATGGCTCCTTTCCTAACTTCCACAACCTCCCAGAGGCAGCCACGCTTACTTAGGCCTTACCAACTGAAATGGAGATGGATCAAAAGCATAGGGAGCCTTCTCCTTCTTGAAGATCAAAACGATCATAAAAAAGCCTATCCCCACTACAGGATTCCTGTCACTGCTGGTAAGAGAAAATCTCTCAAAGGGGCAAGAGAAGCCTATAGCCACAGACACCTGCAACTCTGCAATGTTTTAATGTTCAGTAGTTCTTATCCTATATTCATTCAAATGCCTTCTATCACATACCTACTCTGCAAAAAAGTAACAAAATAATTCACAGCACACCATGTCAGTTTCTTACCTTAAACTTGTTTCGATGGTTATCTGGGACAGTTTCTTTATCTGGACAGCTACAACAGCTACCCATGACTTCTTTAGAAGACCATGTGATCTCTAAAGCGAGGGGGGAAAAAAAAAACAAAAACCAAAATGATCATTCAAGTAAAAACAGAGTATCATCATCAAAACAACCCAACACAAATTGCTCTCTGAAATTACAATTCTTCCTGATGAATTTTGCAGTCATAATCATAGAATCATAGGGGTTGGA
>NW_008620603.1:11324-14068 GCF_000691845.1 Merops nubicus | reverse complement strand
TTTTTACACGGAACCAGGACATGTGGGTAGAATTATTTAGGCAAATATATCTAAATCTGTATTTTTTTAATTATGCAGGCATGTGCAGCATTTGACATCTTTACAGAGGTCAGCTGATTTTTCAAAAAGATTTTTAAAATATAAAACTAACCAAAAGTAAAATTTTAATATGTCTATGGCAAATAAAACAGAGACCAAAAGTTTTTTCAATATAAAAGAAAATAAAAATACAAGAAATAAGTAAATAGAAATGTAAGAATTGCAGGCATTACCCGAATAATGAGATCGAGACTGGAGACAGTTTAGGTATCGCAATAAATAAGAAATTATTTTCTTTCCTTTCACATTGAATTCTGTTGTCAAAGAGAGAACAAAAAGGTTGGATGGCTAAGAGGAAGGAAGTTATAGAAATTGCTACATGTGAAAAAAGCACATGCTGAGGGGAGGATATGATTTTTTTCATTAGAGGGAAGAAAGTTTATAATATTAAAGGGTAGTGTTGATACAAGAATAAATGGGAAAACTATCCATGAAAGTATTTAAATTAGAATTTAAGTTTACAAATATCAGTGTGAGGCTCTGTGACACATTTCTAACAGGAGAGGAAATGAAGTGAAGCTTAATGATGTGAGAGTGGGTCTTGTCCATGTTCTGAAAAACATTAGCATAGGGGTAGTTTTGATGTACCAGTCTTGTGCTAGGTATTTTCTCTAAATGAGATTTTCCTTCCACAAGTAGTCTTACGAACTTGAGACAGAAGGCTGAAATTACTACACCAATAAAATAAATCCAATATGAGGGACTCCATCTCAGTGGGTGAGCGGCTGCATGGTGTTTAGTTGCCAGCTGTGTTTAAACAACGACCTATAGCTACTACCGGTATGTAAATTAGCTGTCTCTCTTAGGAAACCTGTCTTATACTTGACTGTCTAGGGGATACTCTAGAGAACAATTGAGCACATAAAATTTAAACTCCTGAGGTAGCCCCTGGACGAGCCTTTTCTTCACAATGGCTGTGGATTCCTACTTCAGAGCCTGTACTAGATCTGTAAAAATCTGAATTGCTCTGTCAGGCCATAGTTTAAAAATGCTATAACAATAGGTGAGGGATAGACCACGAAGCCTCTAAACTGTATTAATGATACATGAATGAAATACATTTAATTTCTTAATGTTTTATCACATCAGAGCTGATCTGTGTAATTCGCCCTA
This sequence comes from Merops nubicus, assembly GCF_000691845.1. Lineage (NCBI taxonomy): Eukaryota > Metazoa > Chordata > Aves > Coraciiformes > Meropidae > Merops > Merops nubicus. The sequence continues at coordinate 12,856 of NW_008620603.1, read as the reverse complement.
GTCTGATAACACTGATAATTCAACCAGGTGCTACATATACTTGGAACTATTAGTTCTGTAGTGACATTTCTGGAAAAGGCAAAGACTTCTAACTTCTTTAGCTATTCTATGAGTGATAGTTTTCATTTCTTCTATATTCAAAGGGATTGACAGAGTAATTGAAGTAATTCTTAGCAATTCTCCCATTACTGTGGTCAGTTTCTGCAATGCTTTTGAATCTTTAACTCTCTCAGATCTCTGGTGGATTGTTATGGATTGTTAACCTAGTTATTATTACATTATACACAAGTTAAACTTTATGTATGATGACATATTCTATTCCTTTATATTTTTTTTTTTCAATTATTCATGTGTATCATTGTATGTATTTTTTGCTTATATTTCTTTTTGTTTTGCTGCCTGTTATGTTTTGCTAGGTAGCCAGTTTTTTAATAGTGCATTGCCTAGGGTTAATTAGATATTGATCTCTATTGTCATCAGGTGCTTTAAGACATTTTTCATGATCTGAATTTATTTTTGAGCCACTCGTTTGTCTGGGTAGGTATTCTAAAGGACTGGTGATTGTTTTGTTTGATTCGTATTGAAGAATTTATAATTTCTACCTTTTTGTTCTAAGCTACAGTGTTCCTAATCAGTAAGTTATTAATCAGTAACCTCTGCAAACCAAGGCTTCTATTATAGTTCCATTTGAACAAACATGGCCAATGTCTTTGAAACAGTGAAGAAAATATGATAAAACTTGAAAATCCAGAGATGTGGCTTGGAAAAATTGTAAGTTAAACAAGTTAATGTTCTCAAAATGTTAAAAAAAAAGGGCAGCATATAAGTATCTTCAACCTAGTTTTCTATTGTTATCTTCCCTTAAAAAATCTTGTTTTGGTCATCAGTCAATTATGCTGAAACGAGCCAATGTCATATATGTTTTGAGATGCATATTGAGAACAGTAAAGGACTTATAATGATATAACCACACAGGGTTAAATAATTCTTCTTCAGAGGAAAGCAAAGCTAAAACATTCCTAAAGGTCACATGCCATCTCTTCAGACCATTTAAAGCCTCTGAAATGCTACTCCGAAGGAAAATAACCTCTCAGGTAGAGTCGTTCTGTTAGAGAGCCAGCTAACATCAGTACTGAGATAAATGGGACTGCAGAAAATTGATTTTACACTTGTACTGTAAATGTGGTCAAATGTTACTGCTGTGCCTGAAAAATAATAACACAGAAATTATAGTTAAATACACCTTAATATATCCTTTTTTTGCTAGGTTTATATCAAAATGTTCTCTTACAAGTTTTATTTGCAAACCACACAAGCTTCATTTTCTTTGTACTTGTTTCTCTCTGTTGATAATATTTATAAAGTAACTGACCTCCTTTTCCCTTCATCAATCACTTTATCTCATTCAGTAGTTTCTCTTATTGCAAACCAGCTCTTGCGGTTTGACAGGTAAATAAATGTATACTTCCTTTCAAGCAAGACTGACAAAATCTTAATAGAGTAGGAAGCAAGGTTTTATGGTATTTCAGCTT
>NW_008620603.1:0-11293 GCF_000691845.1 Merops nubicus | reverse complement strand
GCAGGATTGTTTTAGCATGGAGAGATCATTTAGATTAAATAAAAGTAGCATTTGCACAGATCTAATTTCATTGTGCCAGATCTGCTGGCAGTTTTGTTTAAGCTTCTGGCTGCCAGCCCACTTTTTTTCTCCTCTTATTTCTGTTTTAGATGTTTCTGATTTGAGAAAGCTCATGTCTTTTTTGGCTCCTTGCCTTAGCTCTTACTGGTTAAGATACAGTACTATCCAACTGAGACCAGCCATCTCTTTTCAAGTGTTTCAGACCTCATCATGGTTGAGTAACAGCAAGAACAATTAATGCAATATTCTATTACTTTCTCCTCCCTGTGGTGTCAAATAGTCTCCAGGGTATGTAGCCAGTAGGACAATGACATTTTGAGAAGCCCCAGTGCACTCCTGGCATCTTAAAAAATAAATCATTTGGCCTTATTTTCTTCCTATCTAGAAATTAAGAGGATTCAGAACAACTCTATTATAGTCCAATATGATGTGGCAGGTAGTGTTGCTAACAGTAGTCAAAGAAGTCCTTTTGATGAACCAAAACTGTAAGTTAAGGTCTGTAAGCTAAACTGAGTACATAGTCTAGTGAGGTATCTTGCTGGACTTGATTCTTGGTGAATGTTTTCTTCCAAAGATGAGCAGGAGGTGGAAAGCAACTGTGATACCTCTTCTCTTCTCTGGCAAGGCTGGCTGGAAATCTTCTTTGAGCCTATTTTTTTTAGTACAAAAGCAAAAACAAAAAAGACCCCTAGGAAATCAAAACTGAGTATGCCATTCAAGACAAAAAGTGCTAGTTTTGGTTTTTAAAACTGAATGCAAGTAAGCACAAGAAAACCTTTCTCAACATTCAAAGTAATTTTAAGTATGTTTAAACAGACTTAGTCTCACCTTTAGGCATATGATTTCTCATGCTAGTAGTGATCAAAATGTCAAAAATTTGGAATATTAATAAAATTGGAGGAAAGGATTATGCTACTCTAGTCAGACAATTCTTCAGACAATTTGTACTCTTCTGGAACAGGGTTATCATCACTGTAATATTGTTTGCAAAATGAAACTAACAGACGACCTGTAGTTTCAAAGGATAGTGTGGCTGGTAAAAGTACCTACAATCTTGGAAATAAATTTATATAGGATATGGAGGATGTGCCTAAGTAAACATCTTAACAATGACCAAAGTCTTTGGCTGTAATTTGACAATAGAATTTAGTAAAAATTTGGTATGCTTAAAATGCAACATTCAATTAAACAGAGAAAAAAAAAATCTGTGTACTTAAATTAGCAAAATAAACTTTGTATTTTTGAAGTCTATTACTAACATTATTTTTGCTTCTTGAAAACATTATTTTTGTCAGTTTTGTACACATTGCTATTTTACTTCTTGTACTTTTTAAAATTAATTTATAATTATTTTAAAAGTAACAAATGATTTTACATAAAACCACCTAAGTTCATTATTTCACATGTAAGTACATCTAGGTAGAGTTTCAAATGCATAAACATAATCAGAATTTCAAAGAAAGAAACTCAGTATCTGAAAAGAGTGAATGAGAGTCAAGGTTCCTTTCCAAAGTGTCTCAGCATGTATCCTATAACGTCTATCTTCAGTGAAGAATGATTTAATGCACTATTACAAACAAATTTATTCAGTAGTTCACATCAGCCAAACCCAACCTACTTCTAAGAAATTAGGATGTTCGCTTCTTTATCTTTTCTTTGCCTTTCATGGTTTTAAAAGAACTGGACACTAATTCAAACTTTAAGATAAATCAGGCTGAGAGGTTTATATCCTCTCTTCATTGTACGTGGTGAGATAGTTTCTTCATGAGTATAAATAAACAGAACACTTTTCCATGATCTTACATTGGGAAGGATGGATGGTTATTAAAAAAAAAACCAAAACCAAAAAAAAAAAGAGGAAATTTTGAAAAAAATATAAAACTGCATAAAATAAAACACAAAGTAAACTCTTGCTTCATATAGAGAAAAAAGACTATTTTTCATGTTATTTCTCAACTTCCACTGTGCTAACACGCAAGGTAAGTATAAGTGGGTGGGTTAATGCATAGCACTGATTTTTAGTGAAGTGTGCCACACATAGTCACAAATAATTCTCCAGGACTTGAAATTCACATTTATATAGGGCACAGGAAAAATAATACAACCCTGTGATTTATTAAAACCTAACCCACAGTGTTTTGAGTGCAAGGACTCACCCTTAGACTCAGTTAGCTGCAAAAGAGTCAAAAAAAAAAAAAAAAATCCGAGAGTATCCATGCTCTTTCACCTTGTTTGTAATAGGTCTGTTTTAATAAACACTGGATAGAAGCCATGCTAAAAAAAAACCAACAGAACTATAATCAACCACCCCTCTCCACCTCAGTCCAGCCCAGGTTATTTTCAAGAAGTGTTAAATCAATATAAATATCAAGATTTAACGCTTCCTTCAGTGAATGTAGTTCTTTCAATGTGGAGCTGGTATATGTGCAAACCTGGAAGATGGGATTATTGGAAAACTTAGGGATAGTAAACAAAATATTCTCATTTTAGCTAACTGATGTACTGCCATCTCCCCATCTCAATTTTCAGCCTTCCTGTACTTGTTATCATTCCTAAAGAAGACTTGGAGCTTCTTCCTTTTACATCAAAAATACAAAGTCTTCCCAGTTCTGTGGTACAAGTAATAACAATGGTTGAGATGTTGTCCTAAAGAGCTGCTTTTCATATCTCTCTCCCAGACAGTATAGACCCTGCTCCTGGGGAAAAAAACAAAAACAAAAACAAAACCCAGGCTGGTACATTTCTAGCTTCTCCATAAACATCTTGCTGGATTACTGAATAGAAATTATAATAAGATAAAATCCTGGCGAATTCTGAGTCCTACATGAACTTACATAGGCAATATCTGATATGCATGTTTTACTTAGCTCTACTTGCACTTCTAGTCTGAGATCAAAGATTACATTGATTCTGGTTTCATCCTGCACAATTTGTTCACTCTTAATTTGAAAGGAGATTTCCTGAATCAAAATTTATAATAATAAAATTATTGTTCTTAGTGATAATTATTAATCTCGGTTTATTGAAGAGCAGGACACCTTAGTCCAAATAATTAGCTTTACAAACATAATTAAAATTAATTAACATACATATTGCCCTGAAGGCTCAATATTGTCATGCTCTCTCAGTCTCACTTATTTTGTTCTGATTTGTGTTTCATACTAGAATGCCTGACAGGTTACAACTATTTAGATGAAATTCGTGTATCATTGATAAATGTGAAAGGCAAGTAAAAATCTTCCTGATTGGTGTCTACTGAAGCCTCTTGCTGAACTCAGATTAGAGTGCATTCTGATGGAACAGTGAACAATAGTTACTTTTCAATGAAGGAATCTTCCACCTCTTTTTTAAAGTCTGTATCATCCATATGGGTTCATTTGTTAGTAATGGCTCTGCACTTTTATTTATAGTAATATTACACTAATGACACAACACAGTCAAGTTTGTTTCTCTCTGAAAACACCTGCAATAAAAGCCTTTAAAATGTGCATGCTGTCTGGTGCAATTACTGTATTGTACCATCAGCCTAAAAAAAAGAATCATGAAATGTCCTTTTGTTCTGACCTATTAGTTCAGGTCTAGAGGATGTAAAAAGGAAAAACTCAGAGAAAAGAGAGAATCTATTAATACCAAGCTGAGCAAAAGAATAGCTACAAAAGGTGGCATCAGCTTGGCTATTTATTTATTCACAGATGCTAACCAAATAAGCTAGAACTGTCACAGCAGGCTTTTCTTACCATATCCTTTTTAGTGAGTTTCCTGTAAGTTAGAAATATATCAGAATCATGTTAACCTGCTTGTGGAATAAGAAAGTTAACAGCAAGGGGACTATATCCAGATCATGGTGTTGAGTCTAAGAGATCTTATTTTAGGCTTGTGGCCAAATGTCCCACATAATTAATTTAGACAGAAGTCCACAATAAAATACAGAATCAAAAATGCTGCAGCCTTTGAAAAAGTTCAAATGAAGCTATTGATCTAAGGTAAATTAAATTCTACAGCAATGTGCTCAGTGCAAGACTGATTGAGTATAGACAATATTGTTTCCTTTTTTCTACCTTTTTTTTTTTTTTCTGTGTAGTGAACAATGAGTTCACTCTCTGCACCTTCTGTTTCAAAAACATCTGAACATAAAGATACAGGTCTTGATCACTTGGAAGCTGTTACTGAGATAGAAATGTTTTGTTCTTGTTTTTTGGAAACTAGATGAACACACTTTTAAATAGACTTTGTCAGAATGAAATCTAGGAAATTTTGCAGACTGTTTTTTCTTAAATACATTCTCCATTCTATGGAAGAGATTCCCTTATTATTTTGATATATGTTGAACCATGATAAGTATTTTTGAAAGGGGTGAAGGGAAAGTAGTCTCTGCTTCTGGAAAAGCCCATTCTTTTAACTGAAGGTTGATACAGTGTGCACCTAATGACAACTTTTATCTCTGGCTCATGGAGATACTTCCCAAGAGCTATTTTTTTCTGAGCTATATTAGATTATAGCAAGTGGCATTTAATTCTCATTCAAAGCATAACAAATGCCCATAGTTTCCTTGTAAGATAGTGTTTGTGTCATTTTTATGATTGTGAAGACATGATATGTCCAGGGTTTGTGAATTTGGGATATTATGTCACTTCTGGTTTTTCTCTTTGCCATGAATCAGACAGCATCAGCAGTTGGCACAATGAATGAATATTTTAAATGCCTACATCAGCCTGCCGTGATCTTCATTGTTGTTGCATAAAGTATAGGTATGTACTTGGGCTTTTGCTGTTACATTTACCTACAAATGCATGTCCCTCAATCTCTTTCAAATATTCTGATTTCAAATAAGTAGAGCACAGTCTAACTGAATCTCAAACTCATGTGAGAATTCATGCAATGTAGCACACAAATTCACATAAAACCCACAAAATTGTTTTCAACTGTATTTCCCAAAACATTTTTTCAATACCTAGACAAACAAATGAAAATGTTACAGTTTTCAATGTCTATGCTTTCTTGTTCATGTATAAGCCTTAGAAGTGTAGATATAGATTTCTGAAAAAACAAAAGATGTGGCTGTTCATTATAAGAGAAAGAAACTGCAAGAAACAAAGTATTGCTTCCTGAACTGAGAGCAGATACAGGGAAAAAAGTAAAACATAAGTACTTCCCATGACCTAATTTCAGTACAACTTGTATATTAGATCAATTTTATCTACATATGTTCTCAGAATATTATCTCGTTTACACATAGATTAGTTTTCTTTATCTACTGCTTAAAGAAGGTTCACCTCCAAGTCCTTTAGAATTCAACAAATTAACCTCATATGAAAAGAGAGTTGCTTATGTCATTCAAAACTGATAAAAGAGACGTTCTTCTTTTACTTCAGCTCTTCTATTTTAATAGTCAAAGATAAATTAATATTAGTAAGTAACAGATTCAAGGAGTCACTGTCCAAAAGCTCTTGTAATCCAATGATAAACTGAGATCATTGCAAAGAATTCTAGATTGGCTTAATTGGATATCTGGCAGTGTGTTGAGTCAGAGCTTATTAGTAATATATTTGCAAACATTAGTTTGAATACTTTGTGAATGATTTGGCATTTTTATTCAAAAACTGCTGAGCATTGAAAAGCTTTCTCTTTACGAAGAAAAAAGTTAACATTATTTTATATCATCAGATCGTCTTTATTAACCAACGATGTAACAAACATCTAATGAAGTTAAATAGAAGAGAATGCCAAACAAAGTACAGACATAAATAGAAGGGTAGCCTTATTAAAAAGCATTTGATTAATAATTTGCTAAGTAATCTGATTCTTCTGTAAACACTTACAGATTTAGTAAATTTTTGGAACCTCTTTATTTTTAGAGATATGATCTTCTGAATCTGAAACTCTGAAACCCAAGATCTTCTGAATCTGAATCGAAAATCTGCATATTTTTACTTGAAACATCTGATTTTTTCACATATTCAGAATCAGATTGTATATTTTTCCTTCCTTCATCTTTTATCCTCTGTCCTATACAGTCAGGAAGGTTAAAAGAGGGTGTATGGCTTACTGATCATAAATCACAGCTGTGGAAATGGATTGTTGAATGGAGAACCTTATCACAGTGTTAATGCTCTGAAGATGGACATTATTGTTTCCCTTTTGTTGGCATAATGATTGAAAGAAATCTTAGGGATGGATTACATAGGGCTAGAACATAAGAAAGTACACACCGATTCAGATCCATGATCTGTTCAGCTCAGTATCCCAGCAGTAGAAGCTGTAAATAAATAAGAAGAGCTCAAACATACATGACAGTTTCTAATTCTCAGCACACAGAATTTCCTAGGCCTACAGTGATTAAAGCATTAAGTAACCTTCAAAAGACCAGTTGTCAAAATACTAGTCCAGTTCTCCCCTTGAACCATAATATCACTTGGTGAGGATTTCTGCAGTCTCTGCCACATTCTGCAGTCTCTCTGCATTCCCTGTCACATTCTACAGCTAGGTTACCTCTATGCCATCCCAAAGAGTCTCATCCTACTTAAATATTCTTTGCAGGCAGGAGTAGAATTAGATTTGACCATTTTTATTGCCCTTCTCTGAACATTTCCTAGCATTAGAAATTGAATACTTGTTGGTAGAAATAGAAAAAAAAAAACCACTGCACACCTGGAGTTAAAATAGGTGTGGAGTATGAAGGGTAGCTAGAAGCACTTCACCTGCAGTGCTGCACTAGGAGAAGGATCAATAAAATGTGGACCTGCTTCACAGGATTGCCTAGTGTCAATGAAAGGTCTGGAATACCTAATGCTTTCTTTATCTTGGTCTTTACTGACAAGGTCTGCTTTCAGGCCTCACAAGTGTCCACGTCTAGTTGTAGAGTTTGAGGGAAACATGTTACTTGCAGTAGAAGAGGGAAGGAGTCAAGGACTTATAGTTGCATGTATACAAGTCCATGAGATCAAATAGTGGGCTGGGAAAGCTGGGTGATGTGATTGTGAGGCCATTCTAATACTTTTGAATGGCCATGGAAATTCAGAGTGGTCCCTAATAATTGGAATAAGCAAGTTTCATGTCATTCTTCAAGAAAGGCAAGGAGGAAGATCTAGGGGATTGCAGATTGGCCAGCCTGACCCCAGTCCTGTAAAAGGTTGCTGTATTTTGTAGCCTGATAGGTATGAGGCTACTGCAGTTCTATGTCACCAGGTCCAGCTAGTAGCAAGGCTGAACACATGTCCTCCCAAAAGTGTGTACATACACAGAGACATTATGCACACAGCAGCCACTCAGAATGACAGAGATTGAAAACTCCCTTCATTAGCACACACATAAGTGCACACAGGACTCAGGCAGACATAAACACCATAGAAGGCCTGAGTCTGCTCCTCTGCTCTGACTGGTTAACATTGAAGTCAGTAGTGGAATATATACACATATGTTATATTTTACTTCAGTAGATGGTCTTAAAACACTGAAGGTATGTTACTCCCATGTCTCCTGGTCTCCTATGGCTGCTGACTCTGGGACATATGGGCTCTTGAAGTTTGTAGTCCCTCTCTAAGGGCTAGTACTCAGATGTCAGATTGTTTCACACAAACTTACAAAATTTGAATCTCTCCAGCAGCCAGCCTGAGATACCCAGTTCACCCAGTGGTGGCTCCTAGATCCTTGACCTGCCCTAGTTGTTGGCACTTGGATCTATTAGCCCCTGAGGTTCATGGTCCAACTTCAATTAGCAATCGGGCCACTTACCTTATTTTCCAGGTACAAGTTTGCTAGCTTTCATACGTACCCACTCAGAATAGGGAGTACAGTCAGAAAAAATAGCTAGAAGCAGGATTTGATGACATTATAAGACAGACTGCAGTGATGAAATGCAGTGTTTAGGTAGAAAAGCATACTGACCAGCAGCCTGTTCACACTTTTATCCCCTTTTTCCTTGCTTGTTCCTCCTTGATCCCCCCCCTTTCCCTGCCTTTGGGAAACTTCACATAATGAGTCTTGCATATCACCACAGTCTCCTTAAAACACGCCATAGTAAGTTTTACAAAATCTCAAAATACTCTTCTCCCTGCATGTCATAAAAAGTCTTCTAACCCTTTAGATAATTACACCTTTCACAAGGGTTTTGATGTGGTATCATGAATCTGGTTAAGTGCCTAAAAACTTCCAGTGTTACTGGACTCAGAAAACAGTCATCAGTGTCTGACTTACAGCGCGTTATGAATGTGTTCCTCAGAGGATGGTACCAGATCATTAATGTTCAACACCTTCAGTAATGATCTGGAACATGGGAGGCAATTCTCTATGCCTGTAGATGCACCACACTGAGGGAAGCCATTGATTCTCTGGAGAAAACGGCTGCTCTATACACGGCCCTTGACAAGAGGGAGGAGTAGGCTGGCAGGAACCTTACAAAGTTCAGCAAGAGCAAATGCAAAAGAGTCCAGCTCCTGGATTTAAAAAAAAAATTAAAAATCCCTTATAATAATTAATACAGGAGAGCATATGAATGTATCTCTGCAGAAAAAGTCCTCAGGGTCATGGTGGACACCAATTTGAAAATCACTGGTTTGACCTTATGCTGATGAAAGCTAAGCACATATTAGGCTTCATTAGCAAGAAAATGGAATCAAATAAAATAAAAAAATATATTCCCTTCTACTTGGCTCTTAAAAGGCTTCATCTGGAGTATTGTGTCAAATTTAAAGTCTCTAGTGCAAAAGAGAAATATGCAAACTGGAATGAGCCCAGTGGAGACCCATTAAGACAACCAGGACATCTGAGGACAGCCTGAGTAGAAGTGAAGGCCAAAGAAGGATCTAATTGCAGTCTTTAAGTATCTAAGGGTTGTTCATAGAGAAGACTCATTTCCAACATACACTGAAAGGGTGGAGGCTACACTTATATGTTGCAACAAGAAAAAATCCATCTATATATAAGGAAAAAAAGTCACAGTGAGAGCTGTTAAGCACCGGAGAGAACTTGTCTATCTTCATGTTTGGAGATTAGTAAAACTTGATAAACTTGACTAGACAAAGCTTTGAATAATTTAATCTAACATTGAAGCTGAACCTGTTTTGAAATGGACTTTGAACTAGGTGATGTCCAGAGTCTCCTTCTAACTTATTTTTTAAAAAAAAAAAAAATAATTCTACTTTATCTCCTCTGGAGTGAGGGGGTGGAAAATGGACATGACGCTGTGAGCTGTCAACATTTACACCATGGTAGAGGTATTAGTTATGTTTTCTATATTCTCTTAACAGTTCCTAGCATTTGATTTGCTGCTTAACTGTTGCCTAGGACACCTGTGGTGGAATAAGCTTAGATAAATGCCAAACTATTCTTATGTACAGACAAACATTTATGCACAAACTTGTAAATAATGAATGCACAAAAATGTATGGTTTTAGTTCAACATTTCTTTCTTATCCCAAGAGACATGCATTCTGATTTTCACTCTTTACCTCTCTGTTCATGCCATGTAGTTCAGATATTTCATCTAATAAACACCTTCCTAAAAGAAAGGGAATAAATACGGCAAAAGAAGAAAATGAGATTACAGCATTTGAAGTATTTACAGATAACGTCCCAATGAATGGGATGTTATGGCAGGTAGCTGATGGCAGGAAACTTGCTATAGATACATGAGAGTTGTCTGTACCTTAGACCTCAACATTATGGATATATGACTTATGATGACTGCAGGAAAACATCTGTATGTTTTAAATATATAAAGAGGTGCTCCCTTTACATTTGCAGGGAAATATACATTTTAGACTTTTTATTTGTTGGTGGGCCCAAAGCAGACATGAATAATGCTCCATAGCTCAAATACACATGAAAGAAATCAAGAGAAGTATCATAAAATACATGGTTTTTGTTTCTATGAGAACACAGGAATAGTTTTGAATTCTTTTCAAGATATCATACAAGGAACACCAGATATATTCTCAGGAGTATGTTTTTTATTTGATTCTACACAATCAGTTTGCTCTGCAAAATGAAAAAAGAATAAGTGTAAACAAGCTAAGACTATAATTGGCTATATTGACCAAAAAGTAATAGAGCAAGAAAGATGATTTGATAAATGCATAACTTTAGCAACTTACCCAAAATTTTACCAACTGGACAGATCATGACATCATCTGTTGCCAGTTACCCTCATTAATGTTTTGTATTATGTTTTATTTTGTAGCAAAACCACAGTCATATCACTCCCATAACACTAATGCATAATATGTGAATTACATTTTGGGAATTTTCTCACATTCTTTTTTGTGCTGATTACATATGTGTTTTTTTTTGTCTGGACGTACTTATTCTTCAAATGTCTCTATTACGGGCTTTACAGAGAAGAACCATGGCAATAAATATTAAACAAACAAACAAACAAGTTCATAGGAAAAAAAAAATCATGTCAGAATTAAGATTTTGGGAAGCTGCATTACTTTTAAAGATCCATCTTTCTGGCAGTAGTTTTGTTGTGCATAGATTAACTTTGTCTTGTAACCTTTCCAAGCTGGTCTTGGAAAGCTCCTCTAAAACAACCAACCTTTATTAGCCCAGCCAATTCTCTTGTCTTGTCTTATCTGTGCAGCAACACATGGTTGACATGGGAAGTACAGAACAACGTGTTTACTACCTGTACTTTTCCTCGTTTTCTGATGCTTTAAGATATCCTGATGACTTTTGAATATCTCATGCCTTATTCTCTCTTGGCATCAGATGCAGACAGAACAGCTGGGAACTCAACAGAGAAAAGGGTAGCAAAAACCGATGACAAGTCTGTCATAAAACTGCCCATTCCCTCCTTCTGAAGGACTAAATATTTTTTCGCTAGAGTAATATGGATTTGTTTTCAAAGATGACACCACTTTTCTCATTAGTCAGAATGCTATTTTTCAATGAGAAATGTATTAGACTTCTTGTGTCCTTGTTCACTCGGTGAAGGAAAAGGTTTCTCAAACCATAAACTAGCCTTCTGGAAGGAAATATAGCATGACTGACTGAATGGGTTGATGTGGTCTTCCTATATTTTAAAGATGTTCACAAGATAATATCTGATTTAGAAATCTGTGATGACATGTTTTGTTCTGACATTTATTGATATTAATTTTGCTTGAGCATTTGATTTGATACATTGATTTTATCAAAATGTTAATTGTAAAAAGATTTCTTACACTTGCAATGGAATTACAGGTTGAAATCAAACCCTATATAGATCTTGGTTGTTGTGGTGAGCAGAGCCCAC
>NW_008620602.1:0-1384 GCF_000691845.1 Merops nubicus | reverse complement strand
ACTGCACCCCCCTGCCAGGCACCCCGGGTCCTCCCCAGCTCCTCCCCTGGCACTGAGCAGGGCTCACAGAGCCAGCCACGCTGCCAGTGTGGCCATCCTGCCCAGGCTGACAGTGAGGCTGGTTGGTGCTGGGCTGGAGCAGCGAGGAGGAGGATGGATTTGGCCATGAGCAAGTGCTGCCTGCGGCCAAGGACACCCCACCGTGTGCTGTCCTGCTGGAGGGGGTGAAGCAAGCAGCTCGTGGCTGGGTTTCTGTGTCCTCCTGGGTTTCTGTGTCCTACTGGGTTTCTGTGTCCCTCCACACTCCTCTGGGCTGCTGGGGCTGCTGCCAGATCACGAGGGGAAAAGGGAGGCACCTTCAGGGGGGCCTCTCCCTAAAAAGCATCAGGAGGGCATCTCCAGCTCGGCCTGGCCAAGGTCTGCCACCTTGTGAGGGTGCTGCCAGAGGTGCTGCCCTCCTTGGCCTGCCTCCAGAGACCTCTCCCAGCCCATCCCTCCATCCACCCATCCATCCATCCATCCATCATCCACCCATCTGTCCATCCATCCGTCCGTCCATCCATCCGTCCATCCATCCATCCGTCCATCCATCCGTCCATCCATCCATCCACCCATCCTTCCATCAGTCCAGCTTTGCCTCTGTCATTCTCCCACCCATCCCTCTGCCCATCCCCAGCCATTCCTCTGTTCCCCTGTACCTCCCCAGCCACCCCCCATCCCTCCATGCCTCCATCCCTCAGGTCCTCAGCAATGCCCCCAGCCCTCCCCAGCATTTCCCACCCCTCAGTCCCTCCATCCTTCCACCCCTCCACACACAAGCCCCATCCTCTGTGGGTGGGGTCAGGAAGCTGACACAAAGAAGCCAAAAGCTCCATGGCATCAGCAGGTCTGTGTCCCACCTGGTCACACCTTCCTAGGCAAGGAGCCCCCAGGAATGAATGCTCGTGGTGGCAGCTGAAGGATTTCTGCTGAGAGGAGGGATGTTTCTCCTGCCCACACCGTGGAGAGGTGTTATTCCCTGGGGCACTTGCTGCCACCAAGGAGAAGCAGGAGCCACCTGTGGTCCCTGTGCTGATGCATCCCAGGCTTGGGAGCACCCCTGGGGCAACACAGCCCCCCAGGCATGGAGGTCTGCAGCCTGGCATGGGCATGGGGGCTTGGCCAAAAGCCCTTTTCCCACCTCGTGGTAGGGGGTGAAGGTCACGTGCACCCCAAGAAGAGCCCAAACCGACTCCATGCCACAGGAATGGAGCAGCCAGCTCCAGCCCCAGGCTGGGGGGGATCTGGGGGGCTGGAACCTCTGGCACCAAGTCCCAACACCAAACACCTCAGCGAAAGAGGGTCAGCAGCAGAACAGGTCGAAGCCATGAGCTGTCCCACCCTG
>NW_008620601.1:0-7519 GCF_000691845.1 Merops nubicus | reverse complement strand
GCGGGGTTATTTACAGCGGGGGCTAGGGGGAACTGCATCACGTCTGAGATGCTCCAGGAGGGAAACAGCGACAGCAGTGCTGCCAAATCTGGACTGAAGGGTTTGCTTTGTCCCTCGTGGCACTTCTCCAACACAACGCGTGCTGCAAAGCCACTCGGCCTCAGAGCTGGGTTCCGCAGGGAGAAGAATAATAGTGATTGTCTATAGGACTGAAAGAGACTTTTGGAGTCATTCCATCCCTTCCCTTGCTACTACAAGCAATTTATCAGAAAATCCTTAGATCTTAAGCAGGTAAAAATCCTTAGATTTTCATCAAACTTGGTCATAAAGGCAACTAATACTAATAAGGTTGTGACTTCTGTTGGAAGGTCATCTCAAATCTGACTTCTTTTGATTAAGTAAGTTTCAAACCAGCTCTTTTTTTTTAACTTCCAGCCTAAATTTACTCAGAGCTGATTCAGAATTTTCTCTTGAGCAAGTATTGTCCTTCTGCTTGGATTGACTAACCTCAACACCTACCTGCTGATATATTTTTCAACACTAAACCTTAATCTTGTATTTGCATATTTACATGCTGTCATCTGGAATGATACAAACAGAACCAGTCTGCCACAGGGAATTTTTCTTTCCTCTTACCAAATTTCTTACTACTGCTTACAGGAAAAACCTGAGCGAGCTGGATGAGGTTCAAAGATACTTCAATCAGAAGCTGACCAAGTCTTTTCCTGACTTCAGTTACAATAACACATCCAAACCAGGTTGTGAGGAGGAGGAGACTGGTCATCAGGGCTTGGTGAGCAGAGAAGTGGATCCCAATGGGTGCCATCTTCTGGCAAAATCTAGTCAGCTGGTGTCTGAGGTCAACAGCCTGATCAATGGTAAGTTGGAACTTCCTTTGCATCTTTTCGTCAGAAGGTGCCTTGAACTACATTCAGAGTTCTTATAGAATCAGGACCAGTCCCTGGTGTTGGAAATCGGTATGTGTTGGTCCCTTGGGAGAATCACAGAATCATTAAGGCTGGAAAAGACCTCTAAGATCACCAAGTCCAGCCATCAACCCAACACTCCCGTGACCATTAAACCATGGCCCCAAGTACCACGTCCACACATTTTTTGAACCCCTCCAGGGCTGGGAACTCCAGCACCTCCCTGGGCAGCCTGGGCCAAGGCCTCACCACTCTGCCAGGGAAGAAATTCTGCCTCAGATCCAATGGAAACCTCCCCTGGGGCAACTTCAGTCCAGTGCCTCTTATTCTGTTGCTGGTTTCTTGGGAGAAGATCCCGACCCCCACCTGGCTCCAGCCTCCTGTCAGGGAGCTGTGGAGAGCCAGAAGGTCTCCCCTGAGCCTCCTCTTCTCCAGGCACAGCACCCCCAGGTCCCTCAGCTGCTCCTCACAAGCCATGTTCCCCAGACCCCTCCCCAGCTTTGTTGCCCTTCTCTGGACCCGCTCCAGCCCCTCAAGGTCTTTCTTATCCTGTGGGGTGCAAAACTCACCCCAGTGCTCAAGCTGTGGCCTCCCCAGTGCTGTGAGTAGGGGCATAATAATTTCTCTCCTGTTGGACACGCTAGTTTTGATGCAGGCCAGGATGCTGGTGGCCTTCTTGGTGACCTGGGCACATGCTGGTTCATGTTCATCCAGCTGTCCAACAGCACCCCCAGATCCTTATCTGCTTCCGAGAGGCTTTGAAACTCCTGCCAAAAATATGTTGAACTGGAACGTTCAGAAGACAGGTGAGGTGGGAGTTCAGGCCCTGTCTGGATATACTAAATTCTACTTAACTTTCCATGTCAGTTCAGTAGAAGAAGGGAAGTATTGGGAAAAGCAGTCTGCAGAATGGTGCTGAGCTGGGTCTGTGGTTCTTTGCCAGCACAAACTCCTGTATCTCTGTTTTCAGGTGAAATTTGTGCCCTAGGATGCATAGATAAAAAAAGCTCTTAGGGAAGACAAAGCTCTTAGTAAGCAGCTTCTTTGCTGTTTATCCCACTCAAGACGTTTCCTCTTTTAGAGGCATCAGTGCAATTAATTTTCCCTACCCTTGGTGCCTGTCGTTAGAACTTCCAAGAGGTGGAGTCAAAGGGCACGTTTCTATTATACCAGAATTTGCCATTTTTGTATCACCACCTTGATCTTCTTTTGTTCCTTTTTTCTTCTCTGAGGTTTTGCTCTTTTTGTTCCCTTTTAAAGAAGAGATAAAACCCTTTTACTGCTTCTTTACATGCTCCCCTCTACACTCTGTCTCAAACTCTTCCTTCTCCTTTAACAAGTGTCCTCCACCATTACCTTACACCATTACCTTACCTTTTTCTCTTGCCTCACAGTTTGCCATTGAACCTAATGCTGGTGAGCTGATTTCTCAAAGAATGCAAGAAATGGATAGAATCTGCTAACTTGGAACCACAAATACATGATTGTGGCTTTCTGAAGAATTTGTAAAAGCCCCTGAGATCTTCAGGAATGCATAAATTTTAGAAGCAGAAGCACTTAGGTTGGATATGACCTTTAAGATCAGCAAGACCAACCGTTCTCCCAGTACTGCCAGGTCCCCACTGACCCATGTCCCTCAGCACCACATCTCCACAGCCTGGAAACCCCTCCAGGGATGGGGACTCCACCACTGCCCTGGGCAGCCTGGGACACACCTGGACAACCCTCAAGGGCAAGAAATTTTTCCTCAGGGCCAACCTCAACCTCCCCTGAGGCAACTTGAGGCTCTTTCCTCGTGTCCTGTCCCTTGTTCCTTGGGAGAAGAGCCTGACCCCCACTGGGCTCCAGCCTCCTGTCAGGGAGCTGTGCAGAGCCAGAAGGTCTCCCCTGAGCCTCCTCTTTTTCAGACTAAATAGCCCCATTTTATTCATGTTTAGGCTCCTAATTCAATCACCTTTTCTTGGAACTGTGTTAGGAACACAGGCAGCTTTCTGCTCAGACTTTACACTTTTACTACCACAACTGAGCAGTAGTCCTGAGAGAATTTCTGTTCTTCAGATAATGAATTCACAATAGTCTGTCAAGCTCTCCACAACTACTATGAGAAGAAAAGGTGTTATAAGATTATCCATTTTTCCTGTCTAGATCATTCCTCTCTCTTTCCCATGTGGTCTGAACTGTCCAAACTGGTTTTTAGCCACTCCAAGCAAGAAGTGTTTTTTCCGCTTGCTTGTGCTTTGTCTGTCAGAGTATTTTCACTGTACAGTTGGTTTTCTTTACACTGATGTAGGCATTTCTAGTTATTTCCCAGTAATGTCATCCTGAACCTTGCCTGAGCATTTCTGTCCTCCTGGCCTTGTCATTGGTAGAGAGCAGAATGTGATCTCATCAGTGGAGTGTTGGCCTGGGGAAACTGTGGACGCTCCATGCCTGGAGGTGTTCAAGGCCAGGTTGGATGGGGCTTGGAGCAACCTGGTCTAGTGGGAGGTGTCCCTGCCTATGGCAGTGGGATTGGAACTAGATGATCTCAAAGGTCCCTTCCCACCTAAACCATTCTGTGAATCTGTCTTTAACTCCTAACCATTCTTACCTATGTGATTTTCTCAAAAAGCTCAAACAAATTAGATAAAAGGTGAATTATTGCTCCATGTATTTACTGATGTTGTTTTCTCTTACTCAGACCTACAGACTAGAAGTAAAAATGGCAAAGAATCTTCTAATGTGCCTCAAGACAGCAGCAGGAGGCTGGGTGCTACACATGTGCTTAGCCAGAAGGATGAAGAAGCCAGACCTGAAGAATGTCAAGGCCAACCTGAGCTGGACTCGCACAGCGTTGGCAGTGAGACACAGCAGCCACGCTCTTCTGGGAGACCTGTCTTTGAGAGACACATGTTGCATGAGTTTCTCGACGACATTGTCCCTGAAGATGAGCATCCTTTGCCAACAGACCACATCCAGGAAGGTGCTTTTGCTGTCCAGCCACACAGCGAAGAAGAATATGAAGAAGATGTTATAGAACCACGAACTCTTAATGAAATAACAACCATAACTGACAAAACTAGTCCCTGGTCCAGTGTTCTGTCTGAAGTGGAGCAGGGTGCTGACCAGCAGCTCATAGACCTGGGGCCTGAAGATCAGAGCTCGGTGGATCTAGACTGTTTCCAAAGAGGAAGCAGCAGACGGAGCAGCACCTTCTCCAGCGTACTCCAAGGTGACAACCAAAGCATGCTCACCACCCACAGCTCATGCCTTAGCCTCCACACAGACAAGACCAGTCCTTGGGTGGTCACAGAAGGCTTTGAGAGCTTGAATAGTGGCACAGAAACAATGAAGAAGGAGCAGTTTCAGCCTGCTCATCTGTTAGAAGTGCATCAAACAACAGATGGTCCTGCAGAGAATGGAAATAGTGATTGGGATGGAGCATTGAACACTAAACCTATAGAGCAAAATGTGCAGTTTCATGCAGCCTCTGAAGAACTTCTGGAATTTCCACCAGATGTTTGTTTGACTAATGCAAAAAACATAGAAAAAGAGAAGGAGGAAAATGGTGAAGTTGTAAATGAAGATCAGCAAGACAAGGAAGAAAGTGGTTCTGATGAGACCTGTGTTAAGAGTGTATCAGCCCAAGCAGGCTCGGAAGGAAACAGTGAAATCTTTTCTGATGACAGTCATGAAGACCCACTGGAAGAGTCAGAGAAATCTGTCCAACCAAAAAGGGTTTTGTATCCTTTTTTTTTTAAACACACTTGGTGTTCAAGGAACGTGTGCTCTTTCCTGGTTAGAATCTCAGTGACCTCAGGAAAGAGAAGTTGAGTATGTGGAGCTCTTCCCTATGAAACAAGTCTAGTCTTGGTGACCTGGGAAGGTGCTGGAAGACCCCGTGATGCTTTCTTTGCCATGTGTAACCAATCTATTCTGTGATCCATGAGAGGGAGTTCATTTTGGTTACTTTCACTATGTCTTCTTCCATTTTTTCCATGTGTGTTTTTTTCTCCACATATTACAGCTCTTGTGTTTCTTCTCTACTAACAGAAACACAGTTTAACTTGCTTTTAAAAGCACATTCCCCACATTTCTAACACAGATCCTAAATCACTTATTATCCCCAAGTTGTGCTGGAAGCTTGTACTCTACAAATGTAAGGTATTACTATAAAGCAAGTTGATGTCCGAAGCTGGTGAGGCTGGGTGAGAGAACCAAGTGTTCAGAACAATAGAAGACTGGTTAGAAAGAATGAGATTCACTGTCTGGGAGCCATTAAGGACTGTCACTGTGAGGCTTATTCCACATCTGCAGCTCCTGTGGAGCTCTGTGCAACTACACGCTGCCAATCCCAGAATCCCAGCATGGTGGGGGCTGGAAGGGACCTCTGGAGATCATCTCCTCCAACCCCCCTGCTCCAGCAGGTCACCCACAGCAGGGTGCCCAGGGTCACATCCAGGTGGGTTTGGAATCTCTCCAGAGCAGGAGACTCCACAGCCTCTCTGGGCTTGTCCCTTAAGGTCGTTCCTTAACAGTTCTGCTCAGATCTGATCCTGTTGTCATTCCCAACTTCTTCCTTCCACCCCAGCAAATGGAAGCCTCCATGAGACTGCTCAGCATCTCTTCTCATCCTTCCCCAGCTCTGAAAGTAAGTGCAGGATATCTTTTATTGTCCTGGCATAACAGAGTCCATTCATTAACACAGGAACAAAAATGCTTCTCCCTTTGCCTGTCAGCACTCGTGTTAGAGGTGATGGCTTCCAAATCAAGGCAAGGAGAATCTTTCTGATACCTCTTCTCCCTGTGAGAATCATTTTCAGCATTCATAGAATTACAGAATCATAGAAAGCTTTGGGTGGGAAGGGACCTTTCAAGGTCATCGAGTCCAACCCCCCTGCAGGGAGCAGGGACATCTGCAACTAGAGCAGGTTGCTCAGAGCCCCGGCCAACCTCCCCTGGAATGGTTCCAGGGATGGGGCAGTGACCACCTCTCGGGGCAACCTGGGACAGGGGCTCACCACCCTTAGTGTAAAATATTTCTCCCTTCTCTCTAGTCTGAATCTCCCTCTTTGAGTTTCAAACCATCCCCCCTTGTCCTGTCCCAACAGGCCCTGCTCAACCCATGTGCAGGACCTTGCACGTGGCCTTGTTGAACCTCAGGAGGTTCATGGCTGCTTCATTGCTGGCACTTAGGCACTTAGGGTAGCCAGTTTGTCTACATACAATGGTGAATGTTGCTCTTCTCTGTTGGGGCCAGTGGAAGTGGCAGGTGCTCACTCCACACCTTCTTTGTGCTTCAGTGTGAGGTAAGTCACCCAATTTCAAGGACACAAACTGTAACTTGTAATTATGATGCCAGTTTATGCTTGGATGAAACAAAGGATTTTGGAGCAAGAGATTCTCTTGGTGAGAGGCATCAAGTAACTGTTCTTCAATGGAGGGAATAGTGGAGTAGTTGGAGTGACTGTTCCTCATCCAGGAAAGCTGTCGATTGCTTTTGCTGTTTCCTAAATGGTTTTATGTACATAAATATTTATTTACTGCAGGTTTGGGGCTCAGTTGTTTTTAAGTCTGTATTATTCTTCCAGCCACAGCTTTGGTATGGGTGTTGATCACAGAATCCCAGCACAGTGGGATTGGAAGGGACCTCTGGAGATCATCTCCTCCAACCCCCCTGCTCCAGCAGGTCACCCACAGCAGGGTGCCCAAGGTCACATCCAGGGGGGTTTGGAATCTCTCCAGAGCAGGAGACTCCACAACCTCTCTGGACAGACTGATGTAGATTAGGGCACTGCAGCAGCTGGGCTGTTTGTTTCCCACTCCCAGGAGAGACAGTGTGTTGGTTCCCCTCCTTAGGACTTACGAAACAGATGCTCTGAGGAACATCTATGGAATTGGAAACAGCTTGGTTGATGAAACAGAAGAGAAACAGGCAGGATCTAGTAGCTCTGAAGTAATGGAAACCACTTGAAATTAATAAACCTGTTTACAGCTCAGGTTAAATACTTTTTGATGGGTTTTGTTGTAATGATATTTATTTATTTATTTACATAATACTAGCTTTTTCTAAAGCCCTTGAAACTTGTTCCTGGTGAAAATAGAGACCTCTCAGAGGAGTCTTGGCCATAGCACACTTTGAGGATCCTAGGATAAGCCTCAATTCTAAGACCTAGACTGCGGTGTGTCCTAGCACACATCAAGCACTTCTCATGCCATGTCTGAGTATTTTGGATGAAATCAGAAGCAGGATCTCCTTCACATTCTCCACGTTCACCTCTGACCGTCGCTGATGGACATCCCCCTTCATCCTCCTGCTTCTCAGCCTTGCTGTCCCTGCAGGGTTAACTCTGGGTCGTCCTGTGGGAGCACCATGTCTTTCTGTGTGTCTGCAAATCATCACTCAAACCTACAGTTTAATATTAAGACCAGCTTTACTTAATTCCCCCTCTCTGCAGTGCTAGGCTTAGTGGTTGGAAACATGCTCCAGAAAGTTGATTGATCATTAGGGACAATAGAAACATGCTCCAGAAAGTGATTAATCATTAGGGACAAAATTAGCAAAATGTTAGTTGGAGATAAAGTGTTGGATATAAGGTTTAAGTGACCTTAAA
>NW_008620600.1:3015-38255 GCF_000691845.1 Merops nubicus | reverse complement strand
TCCACCCCTAGTAATACACTTTATGTTATTAGCATTTTATATTTAATAAATGCTCAGTTCTATGTACTTCCTTCTATTTTGTGTATATGCATATATTAAATGACATTTACTATCACATTTCTTCCCCAGACAAGTCAGACTGCTTGCACTATTGAGCAACTTTCAGTTTGGATGTCTGAGTTATACCTTATAAGATTCTCTTCACAAAAGTAAGAGCTAGTAAGTTAAATGTATTTTAAACCAGTAAATTTGTGTTCCGAAGCCCAGAGTGCAGCCACGAGTAGTATTGGCATTCAAGGATAGGCTTGAGGAAGCTCTGAGCAGCTTGATCTAGTTGAAATGTCCCTGCTTCTGGCAGGAAGGTTGGACTAGATGACCTTTGGAGGTCCCTTCCAGTCCAAACACTCCAAGTTTCTATGAGTCTATAGAATAGATTCACTTAGCTACAAAGTCAAATCTATTCACTCCCTGCTATATCCATTCATGATCCTACAAGATCATATGTGCAAGTCTTTCTGTTAGTAACTTACAGAATCTTATATTAAAAGGCTTTTGCCACTTATTGTATTTTTAGAAAAGCTTATTTTTAATTCTCTGGATCTTGCTTCAGCACACCCTGTGTCATTTCTATATAGCTTCTTGCATACTCTCCTGTTATAAGTTGGATCACCACACTTGTTTATTTGATCAAGAAATGAGCCTTCCAAATCATTTGATACCATAATATCACTTCAGCCAGTGCTCTTGATCAGAATATCTAGCACTGATCTAATTATTCTTGAGTAGTTTCCAGGACAATACAGGTGAAACAAGAGGATATTGACTTCATACAGAGGTTTCATTACAATCATTAGTGTGACAGTAGGTGAGAAGCAGACTTGCAGAGGTCTACTCAGCTGGTAGTCCAGATGAGTAAGTAATTCTGAGGTTGTTTGCAATTTGGAAAAATATTGTGACTGTATATTGTTCTCAACTTGTCCAAAACAAATTAAATGTTCAATAAAATCTTGGGTGAAAGGCTGTAAAAAAAAATTCTAAAGCTATCAGCAATGGTATTCTAACTGTATCTCCTTGATGAGTAAATACGCACAGTAGTCGATTGCTCCAACCAATGATGACAAACAGCAGTAAGTCTTGCTTCATGGAAAAGTTGATCAGAAAAAGTAATTTAGAGACTTGTGCTGAGCTTGCAATACACATGCATAGTGGAGCACTAGGTCTAGCAGAGAAACTCCCTCTTGTAGAAAGGCTTTCAATAGGCTAAATGATGCTTAGTCCACCTCCGCCTACCTACATCTATATCCCCTTCCTATCACAGAGGACTGTGCCAAAGTCCACAGAAAGGTGGAACGAGTCAGGGAAAATCATTAATATCTATGATTAGAGGTGAGGATAAACAAATCAAAAAAGCTGAAGTCAGAAGGTAGATATTTAACCCATCACATACATATGGTACTTGGTCAGACATTTGCAGGCTGTATGGGAATCTTTACATCAAACAGCCCAATTCAAGTAATTTAACCAACAGTGTGACTCAGACCAAGTGCTCCATGTTCCCAGCCACCCACAGGGAAGGACCTAGATACTCTCAGATTCTGGGAGAACATGTGGCATCCTGCTGTCCATCATGCTGTACCCACCCAGATTACATAGCACAGATATACTGAGGACCTGGGGAATTGTAACTCTCCTGGGACAATGACATGGGAAGCTGGAGAAAAACAACAGACATCCTGGCAGAAAGAAATGGCCTGTTTCCAGAAGAACTGAGGCTGAAACCTGCCTCTGCACTCAAAGCACAGCAAAATACAGCAGGGACACTGCGGGAGGGAGTCTGGGATGGCCAAGTGTTCACAGGCACTTAAAGGCTTCCAAGAAGGAAGACAGACATGACAGAAACATGTAACTGCTAAATACAGATGCAAATAAAAGTTGATTGGTATCAAGACAAAGCTGCAGCTTAATGGCTTTCAGTAGTCAACACTATTCCTGCCCTCATAAAGCCTGTGAAGGAGCCTTTCCTGCACTCATTATCTGTGGCAAAAACAGAGGAGGAGAGTGCATATTTTATCGTTTCTTTGAAGTGCAGCCCAGAATGAGACTTTCCCAAGTCTGAACATACACTGTGCAGAACATGAGTAACCCCACTGAGATTAGAACAAGAGCTACTGTTTCCTAAATGAATGCTGTTAGTGGAAAATATAGCACATTTTAACAACATTAAATTTTATTTCATGTTTTGCATATATATAACTACCCAGACTTTGCTGAGGCTGCAGAAAAAAACATATCCCTTCTGGAGATGGTCACTCTGAACACATTGGATAGTGCAAAGCTCCCTATAGGTGCACTTCCAGAGAAATGTAATGTCATGGAGCAGAAAGATTATGTTCTTCCCTTAGTTAACTGTGAAATCTTCACATGTGGTAGTGTGATACCCTCATTGGTACTTCCTTGCCTCGAACCTGCATGTTGTCAGTCTCATACAAAAAGCTCTATCCCAGTAACTTGAAACTGACTCTGTTGTCACTGACCACTGTTTTGCATAGGAACGATCCCAGTAGAGATAGTGGGTTTGTTTTGACACATGCAGGAAGAATCATTATTGTACACAGCAGCTGAACAGGTCAACATTTAAACAGTCCTAAGTGAGATCAAGTTCATGAGACAGGTTTTGAATCACACCGACTTATCTGCACATATCCTATCATGTATACTATTATAATATAAACTGATAGAATAATTTTCATACATTTCCAACGGGCTAGCAATGTAGGTAAAAACATGACATATCTGGATATAGTACACTTCATCAGTTCATGCTTCCCCCTTCATGCCAGCCATGGAGCAGCTTCCTTTGAAAATAAATATCAATATGAACTGGTGCATAATTATCATGCTTGCTGTGAAAGGATGAAGAGACACTGGAGCTGAAGCACCTTTTCTGGTTTACCTTCAGTAATAGCTGATGCATTATCAAAGCATGAGAGGTAGAACAAGGGGTGTGAGAATATATATGTAATGTTTTGCTTCAGAGAGCTCTTCAACTCATTCTCTTCCTGCCTGCATATGAGAAAGTGCCCAGCTGGCAACTTTGCTTCTGATTTATAGGAAAGGTCAGTTAATCCCAAGCAAGCATTTTGCTAAATATCAAGATACCTCCCCAGGTGTTTTCACTGTCTAGCTCAAAGGAAACATCAGCAAGGCCTACCAAATAAGGTAGAATGATACCATCTTTAATCACTATCACTCACAGTAATTTTGCTTCCCAGTATTGAATAATTTGTGGATCATAACTAAGATTACAAATCTACAGGCATTCTCCACTTGTTATAATACTTCTCTGTAGACAGACTGATAGGCCAAACATACCATCTTCATCTGTTGTATGACTGCTGTATTGCCAGACAAGAAAGACGGAGGAGAGAAAGGACATTGAGAATAACCCTGCAGTCCCTATCAACCCTCAGAAATTCCTCTGAGATCACTGTGAGATTTTCATCAACTAACTCGTATTAGAAAGATCAGTTCTCCCCAGCCACCAAATATCTGACTTCCAAAATACCACGTTTTCAAATGTTCATTAAAAGGCTGCAAAAATAGCATTCAATGGCTGTTTGTTTTCTGAATGTAAACAGCAGGAACAGTTTCCACCATGACAGAAAAAAGAAACCAAACCACCAAATAAACAAAAAAAACCTAAACCCATAAAGTTACTACAGTGTGTACAAAGCAAGTGAGGAAAATTTATAAAATTAATACTTATGGAAACTTGTGTGTTTATCCGATGATGTGAAATAAATGGAGCAGAAGTATCAACATCAACATTTGTTTAAGTACACATTAACTAGAATGCGAAGTATAAATAAAAGGAGATAAAAGCTTGGTAATAGCCCTGAAGGAAATTGCTGAAGTGTCCAGAAGCAACACACCATAACACTTTCTATATTAAAATAGTATATCACACCTGACAAGAGGCCAAGTGAAAAGAGAGCCATAGGAGATGCTTTTTCAGTTTTGGCTTTTTGCAGATATCTGAGGCATGTAGGCAACACTTCCTGCAAGACTGTGCATTCTGAAATTTATACTGGAGAAAAGTATATGTATCATACTTTTATTAAAGCCAAAATCTATGTTATTTCCCTCAATCATGTACACGCCATTCTAACTCTAGTGTAGGTGGCATGTCACTCAACTTAAAATTCAGCATATACATATAGTATAGAACAGCCAATACCTTGCAGAGGGGGAACCCTGATATGACTAATTTTTCCATGCTAGAGTCTGTACATTTTACGAGGGCCATGAACACACCACCATTACAGAGTGTGTGGAGGACTTTAGTCAGCCAGAAGATCAACGATGATGCTTTTTAAAGGTCTCATCTGAAAGGACCTGCACTAAGCTTCAAGCTAATCTTTTTTTCTTTTGAAGTAATCTGAGCTGAACACACTAAAATGTCGATACTGAGTCCAAAAAGGGCAGACATATTTTTGAACACAGTGCACAAATAGTCTAAAGAAGGTATAAGCCTTTAACTGAATTTCATCTGCATTTTCTGATAAAATTACTTGAAAACAAACCAAAAAAACATATAAAGGACTGTCTCAGAACTTTATTGAAAACACAGCTATAGTAGTGCAACATCAACAAAAACAACAAAAACAACAACAACAACACACATGCCTAGCCATTGCCTAGCCATAGCTTGTGTTCCAGGCAGCCACTGAGAATATTGCATGAACCACTTTATTGTCAACTTGCACAACACATCTCTGATCAAAGGCATTGAGTTATTTAATGACAGAGCTTCAAACAAACCTCCTCTGTTGCAGAGAGTGATCACTGCACAGAGCTTAATCTTTCCTTAGAGAAAGAGATTTGGGGGAAAAATCCAAAGTGTAAGATTGCTCATCTCCATATTGCTCTGGAGAGGTCCACCAGAAAGACTTTTCCTGGTGTGAAGAAAGTACCTCAAAAAATGTACTGTGTATTCTCCACATCACTTGGACACCACACAGGGCCTAGGAAGAAGTAACTGCTTTAGCTGTCTAATGGTGCTGCTGCACCTCCAAGAGGCAGGACCACACAAAGCTACTTTCATCTCTTGCTTTTGCAGCATGCACTAAGCCCATCTCAGCCAGAGCAGGATGAAGTATATATGTTCTTTCACACTGTTGTTTTACAACCACTTGGTTAAAAGACATAGGATCTTTACAATGCTGTCAACTATACTTACATTTTCGTAGAAACTGTGTTGATTGCAGGCACATACAGCTAGCAGAAAGAGCATCTGTATCTAGAAATATTAAGTACAGAGTATAAGATGATGTTAAAAAGGTTGAAGAAGGAGGCATTCTTGACTTTTGTTTGATTTTTGCTAGTTTTTAATGTCCTTGTTTAAAATAAATGCTGAAAAGAAATGCCTCTGATAGCTGTAACATTTTATAACTGTACTTCCAAGAACAAATAATAGAAAATATTAATACGAAACAGAATGCATGATTAGCATCCATTTTGTGCTAAAAGCAGAGCTGTTAATTGTCCAAGCTTCTTAAACCTCGTGTTGGTTATCAGAAGATACTTTACGTCCCTTTTAGCCACCACCATTAAGTCTATGGCGATGTGGCTCAGCTTCCATTGCTGAAATTTTAGTTGCTGTTGTCACTGGAGCTGATAACCAAATTAAAAGTGAGTAGCTCATGCTGACACTTTTCCACTCTGAAATCTGCAGACATAAAATTATCATGTCATGCATTTTAAGGCCAACATCACATGTCTCTTAGCTGAGTTATGAGACACGGCATAGCTGCATTTTACAGTGTTTGATGGCTTCAATAATTTTCAGGCATCAACTCTTTAAGTTAATTCAAACTGGCCAGCTGTAAATTTGCTACAAGTTACTTTTAATATCATGTAGTAGTTAGAAGAAAAAAGAAAATAAAGGTTTAGCTGGAAGTAGGTCTGAAGACAAACTCCCATTGAGGGTTTGAAAAAATCTAAGAAATTTTGATCCAAACTATTTTCAGACCCCAGGTTCTTAGAATACTTTCATAAAGTTTGGGGCACAGGTTTTTTCCACTTTCTGTTTCATATGACAGAAGAGTCCAGAGTAGGGTCAGAAGGACATTCTAAAACATGCATCTCTTCCTTGTCTCTCCCGCAATTACTCTCAGTTGAATAATTATCCAAGAAAAAATGAGTCAGGAGTTCATCACATGAGCTTATTGAGTATCTGACAAAAGGTCTTACTCATAAATAGTTGTTGCCTAAATTATACAGATAAAACAAAATATGGAACCCATCATTGCTGTACTAGTTCCCAGCAGTTAAAGCAAACATTTGTTTCATAGCTCCCTTGCTTCCTCACACACTGCATGTTCCACACCCATTTACAGCAGAACTTTCATTTGATGGCTTTCTGTCTCAGCAAAATAAAACCACAAGAGTATGAGACAGACAAGACGAGCTGTACTCCGAAGGTTTTGTAAAGCCTGTATTTGAACTAGAAAACAAAAACTGCATGACATTTGAGAAATTTAACAAACACAAATCCCAAGGCAGCAGTTCAGGGCAATGCATTAACTTGCTTGGCAACTTTAAAAGCAGTTAAATGGTAATAAGCATTAAATTAAAGAAAATGCCATTGAACTGGAAGAGCATAATGGGCCTAAAAGATTCATTATTCTTTGGGGAAGAGGTGTCCCCACACCATGTAATACAATAAAAATCCTTAATTCAAAGGCATAATGATAGTTCAGTTACATTGCCCTTTTCTCTTGTATTCCACTAGCTGAAAAGTGATGATTAGAGGATTTGTGGGATCTGAATTTTGGCATCTCCTATGCTGTATGAATAATAGGCTCCATTTTCATTTTAAAATGCAGTTATAAAGGCCTAAGTATCACTGTTGATATGAGTCAAGTGTGAACGATGCTTGTTTACAGTACCTCAATATTCAACCCCTGGTTATCAAAAATACATAGATCATTAGAGATGAATTTAATTAGAACAATTTCTGTAAAATGTTATTCATGTCTCTTTGCCCACCCTCCCAGTTTTCAGCTGTTTTTCTTACATACAAACACAAAAGAAATCTAAAGCACAATCTAAAGAAAGCACAGATATTAGTAAAAAAAAAAAAAGTAATTTTAGTTTAAAATATTAAAGACATACTGGGATTACCCAATGTCAATGTACTCACAAATTCCACCAATATCTTCCCTGATAAGCAAAATACTTTGTACTTGTCTTTCTAAAAAGCATTACTGATCTAGAAAGCACTTGTAAGAAAAGTAGAGAAACTTGTAGGGTTATACCATGCTAACAGCAGGCAGATTTGGAAAGTCAGGGAGTTACACCATAGTTTCTCTCCTGGGACACTGGCAGGTAACAAAGTACCCCTATGGATCTCTACATAGTCAGATAGTCACATGACAAATGTGGTTTGCTTAGCATAAATACTACGGTATTATATTCTGGGCCACAGACTCCTGAGAATAAGAGAGATGATGGTATCTATAAATCTGCATTCCCAATGTTGACTGCAATACCCAAGAGCACCATCTTCCAGAGATGATGCTTCAGGGAATGATAGTAAGAAACGTAATAGGTAGCTAAATCAGAGGATGTCTCAGCAACAACCCTGCTGTCCATGAGAACGAGTTGTACCCTTGGTGGGGAATTATCCAAGCATATTTTGTGAGCAAAATCTGCTTTGTAAAAATTCATTTTAGGGAAAGCTGAAGGATTTTTCATGTACCCCAAAATAAATGAAGTTCTTGAGGTTGCTGTAAATCCAGCCTAGCGTATAATTTAAGTTCATTATACATATATTTCTCTATATTAATCTGTTTCTCAATGCCATTGCAGGGAGGCATGAGGGTGGGGCAGACAACTTTCACGTGTTGCTTATCATTCAAGCCCACACTGAAATTCCAGAGAACATGAAATACAATTTTCATGCATGTTTTTTGTTTGTTTTTGTAAGCAAACTTTAAAACCTGATTGATTTTTCTCATAATGCACTAACACAGCCTTACTAACACGGTTTCTTTCTCTTCAGTCCTTCCCTTTTACTCCCATCTGATACTGCCTGAAACTGGCAGACATGTTTGTTACCTAAAAGCTATATTCCTTGCACATTTTTTTAAAACCTAGGAAATACATTAATACTAATTAATTCTGCATTTAGATACATTTTTTCCCTCTGTTTTCTGGACAAAGATATTCTTTCTGGTCAGCAAACAAGAGCCCTGAGCTGAGACACTCGTGTTTCCCGGAACCTGACAGCCATGTCTGCTGCATGTGCAGTCACATGACTACACGCTGAGTTTTACATATTTCTGGACATAAGCTGGTGGCTACGATGCCCCCTGTTATCAACAGCTATGTCAGCTCACCAGAGCTGTCTCTTAAACAAAACCATAGAATGCCCGCATCACCTGTAGGGGACCTCCCGGGATTTGCATTTAAAATGAGGAGAATGGAGAAGATGAACAAACAAACTACCCTTTGGAGTAGTTTTGACTCTTTTCTCTTAACACTAATGGACTGCTGAAAATTGCCTGAGAGCATGAGTGGGATGGGCACACCTTCTCATGAAACTCAGCTTCCTGAACTAAGTTCCTTAAAATTCAGTTTCTTTAGGGGTCATCGGATCAAATGGCCCTTTTTGTATCTGAAAACAGAGCTCAATGGAAATACATAGAAATGAAAAACAGAAAAGCAAACTCTTAAGCCTTTCCCTGCTTCCCCCTCAATGTCATAGCATAACACATTCTTCTAACTCATGTCTTTCCTTATTAAGCATGCTACAAAGAATCCTTCTGGGCACAGCATACAATTTTCAGCATCCATCCACCAGTCAAGCAGTGTATCCAGAGGCTCCAGGGTACAAGTGTACTTAGAAGGAAAAAGCTATCACTTGCCTCCAATGAAAAAAAAAGAAGTATGCACCTGTGGGGAATCATACCTTTTTATCTCCACTGGAAAAAAAAAAAAAAAAAGACTATACTGCAGAGAGGTGCTTTTCCAGTAGCAAGTGATTACTTTTGCTATCTATTTTGTTAAATCAGATTCAGAAATGGGCATTTTAGTATACAAATTTCCACATTTCTGCTGCATTCTCAACACTCATAGGTCAGTATTGTCTGGTGGCAAGTGGCTATTACAGGCAGGCTGTTGTCAGCTGAAAAATATAACTTGGATTACTTTACATTTCCAGTTTCAGCATCTTCTTTCCCTTTGTGGAATTTGATTCTTGACACCCAAATTGTGGGTTAATTGTCAAACTCAGTGAGCTGTCTTCTTAGGCAGCATCTTCACAGCAGGATCAATGCCAAAAAGATCAAAATCCAACCAGCTGATCTATCCATTAAGAAGGTCGATGTCTTTAAACAAACGACTGATGAAAGAATGATAGTAACAGATAAACACCTCCTGAGAACAAAAACCAGAGTGGATGGCTATTAGCCAAAAGAACTGCAAACAACCAGTAGAAAAAAAATAGTATCAAAAAAGAAACCCAAAGTCTAAAAGAAATTATCCAGTTCAATTTTTTTCACAGTCTTCATGTTCCCCTTCCCCATCAGTAAAACTATTTTACAGCTCAGATTCTCATGACCTCAGATGGCAGATCTATGCTGGCTCATGGAGGCTCGTGTGCAAAGACGGTGTGCAGGATATCAGTGCTGCGCCAGAGCCTGGCACTGCAAAGTGTGACAATGGTGAAACAACAGACAAATAGAGCACAATTATGTTGGGTCTTCACAGTAAGTGAAGGACTTTTGCCAGTGTTGAAACACAATTACTTTGATGTCAGTTTCCTTTTTAGTATCAGTTGCACTCTAAAGCATAGAATTGCCACCTTTACTAAGCTGATCTTGCTGATGGAAGTAAAATAGTCCCATTGATGGATGTAAAAAAACTAATGTGCACCAGATTAAAGAGGTAGCTATGCATATATTTTCATAAAAATTAAATGGAGAATGACATTCCTTTGAATCAGAAAAGGTCTCACACCAATCCTTGCCTGGCTCTTAAGCTCCAGTGTGTGATTTTTTTTTTTTTGCCATCTTCACAAGCATGCAGAGCTGGTCAGTGTTGCAGACAGCACTGTAGGTTAAACGTACCTTTGATGAGATTCAGCCATCTATGACATTTTTCAATACCTTAATTTAGTCAAATACCTTTGGGGTTAAACAGCTAAAACCACTTTTGATTTCATCAGTTAAGGAATTATTTACAGTGAGTAAAACTTACAAAAATTTTCTTAAAGAATTGAGAGCTTAAATTGCCTTTTCAAATTTATTTTTCAAGAGTATGCTATGCAATAGTCACGTTCACGTTCATTTGGTTCTTAGGAAAATTCACTTATGCTAAAAACAGGAATTAGCACCACTTTGCTGCTTTATATATCACACATCATAAATTGCCTTCTATCCACTAATTTCAAGGTTAAGAAAAAAGGGGGGGGGGGCAAATCTAAGTAATGAGATCAGTTAAACGCTTGCATAGATGTATCACCAGGCAGTAGAATCTTAATGGTGTCCAATATGTACTTGCTGAAAAACTGGAAGAATAGTAAGGCAAATTAAGATATGGAGACAGCTTCTACATGCTAGTTCTTTGGGCTGACTGTTACTGAATGATGTCACCAATGTTTTAGGATAAGGAAGCATTTTATAATTTGTCTGATGAGTGTTGCCTTTCTTTTTTTTCTCAGAAAGTTCTCAGCTCTGATATTCTTCTCTGATTAGAGCACCAAATATTACTAGTTTTAATCCCTGACTGAATCAATTAAACTCTTACAACTTCTCTCTTATAGTTGCTTACAGATAATACATTGAATCTTCACAGTCTACAGTAAACTGAGACTCCACGTGACATAAGCTTTCATTCTCAAGCTCATGTTAATACTCACAGAAAGCAAATGCAGCAGGAACACAAATGCTGACATTCAGTAATGAATTTCCATTACAGCAACCTATACCAAACCTTATTTTGATGAAACACAGCCAGTAAAACTCAATTTGAAATTTAAATGAATGTTCAATTCACTATTTTTTTAGAACCTTTGCAGAATCCTGAACTGGTTCTAAAGTGATGCAGCCCTACTAGTGCAAAAGCCTATGGCAGTTTACAACACCCAAGTTAAGAAAGCAGAACTTAGACATTTCAAACACAAGAAGAATTTTATTTTATGGACAATCTTATGTCATCTGTGTATCTCAGCTATTCAACACTGGAGACTACAGCGGATTTCTGGCTGTCAGCCAACACTACTGTGCATGAATATCTGAGACTAAGATAAACATCTACTCATAGCCAAGTCATTCAAGCTACATAGTAACTAAGTAAAAAGAAGTCTAAAATTATGTGTTATATTCCCTGGCAACATTGCATAACTAAAGAAAAAAAGAAAAAGGAAGCTTCTACAACATACTAGCGTGCTATAATGGAAGAGATTTTCTATCTCCTTGAAAAACACTGTTCCTGAGTGAAGTCCTGGATGTCAGCAGAACGACAATGCCATAGTGAAGTGCTTGGGTTTCACAAAGTGCCAAGCCAAGTGCCAAGCCAATTGCAGCGCTGTGGCTAGAACCAGCTGTTTCAAGAACATTTTTCATATTCCTAAAAGAATACACACCTAAATACCTGTAAATATACAAATACAAGCATGTTCTTGAAAACAACTTAAAAGGAAATTATAACATTGTTAGAGAAATTTATTTAATGAATTGTTCAGATTTACATAGTTTACAATATATTTATTAACAAAAAAAAAAAAAAACCACTATTTTTTCTCATAGAAAAACGAAATAGTTCAGGTACTTTAGCATCCCTAAGTATTTCAAACAGTGTAGTGAAAGTACCAGTTTTATGTTAAGATTTAATAAACACTGCTGCTGTGCATGATCTTTAGAGGAAGCTGTCACCCAAGAAAGCATTAAACCAACAAAAAAGAAAACAAAATCACAAGCAAAATTGAATTGTCTTTTTTATTATGGCCTCCTACTATCCTCTGTTGCAGTGACATATATGCTTGTTAGCTAGCTCTTTATATACATGTTGCTATGTGATAAAAAGCATAAACCATTCATTAAATCCATTAAAATGGAGAAGAAATAAAGTTTACTTCTCAATATCCATTTAGAGTTCTATTAGTTGTGTAACCCACCAAGAAGATACACAGTTACAGATGTATTCTGCCTCAGAAGATGTTACTAATGGCTGTAAATCTGGTAAAAAGAGATGTTTAGTGGGGGGATCTAAAAAAAAAAATAGTTTTCATGGAGTACACCGTATCACACCAAGATTTCTAGTATAGAAGTTCTAATATAAATGTTTTGCACTGTTCAGTCTTTTATGAATGAGACAAATTTCCAAAAAGAGACACTATCTCTAATCATCAGTAAAAAATAGTCTTGATAATATAAAAGAAAAAAAGCTCTCTATACAAGCTGTCCATGATGCCCTTGCATCCATTTCAAAAAACCTTATCTATTGCTGTAATTTTTGACATCTTATGCCTTTTCTCTGTCAATTCAAGACTGATAAATGTATCTTTCGTAATTTTTTAAACGTCAAAACAGGAACAAAAGTTAGTGTCCGGCGTAGAGCAAGGACCCTCTAAGTCTAAGTAACTTGCTATTAAGCATCATCTTTACTGTTACTATTCTTATAAAGATCTAGAGTAGAAGACAGGTTTGGTGAGCTTACACTTCATCCCACCTCTGAGGAGACTGGCCTCAAGGCTTTTATTAGTCAATGACACTGACGCAATTCCTGTGCAGTAATAGCAATAGCTTACTACTTTTAACATACAACAGCCTTTGTTCTGAAGGAATTACTGCCCTTGCTGGCCCTATGCCTTAGCAAACACCCAAGGCATCCAATAACCCTTTAGAATGTGTCTTATTGCCAGAAAGTGGATTCTTCATCTCATATTTAAAACCTCCATCCACATTTTGTACATACTTACATTCCATGTATACCCTGGTACATATTCCTTCACCATACAAGCCTCAGATAGAAAGTACATTCCAGCACTGGTCTAAACAATCCATTATCAGTAAGTTATACCAACAAATATTTCATTAAGCCACTCTTACTCAACTGTAAAGCTAACTCAGAAAAGACTCTATATTTTGTATATAATTTATGGTAAAACATGTATTATACTTTTTTAATATAAACACCTAACACATCTATCACCATCTGTAAAATTACAATGCTTTTACAAGTAATAAAATTCTTTGATTTTTATAGACTTAGTACTATACCTACAGTACACGTCAAGAACAAATAGCATTTTACTTTCTCCCAGAGAAACTGTCTATAGTCAAACAGCGAGTGTCATTTCAGTTTAATGTCTATCCTTTTTCAAAAATGTGTGCCTTGCAAGACAAGGGCATGATCTTATATGCCTTTCCTACATGTAACTGATTTTTTTAAGACAATTTATGCTTTATGCAGGTTCGGGTATGTTATGGATTTTCTTCTCATAAAAGTGATAAGACTACAGAACATGTCACAATGCCTTGGTTGTTCAGTGCCAACAGAAAGTTAAAAGTATAAAAATACTGTGGGATGCACAGAAATGGTATCTTCTCAAAAATTTTAAACAAGTAACATGAAAGCTTCACAGAGTGTAAGATTTTCATGCTTATGACAAACAACATGACGCACTGGATTTCTTCTAATCCTAACTCGTGCTCAGCTACAAGCATTTTAAAAGTACCTGGGCCTTGCAGCTATGCAGTCAGCTATTGCTGTCAGCTGAATCCTCAATACATTTCGATAACGAGATCTTTCACTAGATGAGCACCAGGAGATGAGCGTCATCGAGCGTGGTAAATAATACAATATTACTGTATGTTTATAAAGCTTTACTATTAATATAATATCTAATAACCTCATCTCTCAGTTCAGAGCTATAGAAGCATTTGTTTTATCCTCTTATTACCTGTGGTGTGTAAATTGTCCACTTACGTGTGTAGATTGGAAACTTGAGATACAGGCAATTTGAATGATTTTCCCATCTGTTCTCGACGTGCTTTGGGGAATAACCTTAATGTAGACAGGTAGAATAGTTCAAGTAAAAGGCTAGCTCCTCAAAAAGCAAGAGAATCTTTACTCTTTCCTTCAACAGAGATGTAATTTTATCCTCATCTTGTAAGAAATTTCCTGACAAAAAAAGAAGCTGGTAACCTTCCTAATTACAGTTCCATGGGGTACAAGACAGATGCAAGCCAACATGCAGTAGTGAGCACGTTTATATAATCTCAGCTTTTTCTACAGCAACATTAAATTTCTTGGGTGGATGGACATGGAACAGCTTCAGAAAGGACTCAGAATGTCTCCTTTCAGGACATGAAAAAGTATGAAATTTAGCATGACCCAGACAATAGTTCAGGATGGCACACAACTACACTGGAAATTAATCATTTATAGGATGCTCTTTTAGTTTGGTCTAGAATATAAATGAACACATCCATGTCACACACACAGTGATTTTTCTCATTTGCAATAAAATGATGTTTAGTGCCTTTAAATTCAGAAGCCCCTCTTTCCTGGTTAACCTATTATCTAGGGTAATATAATCATGCAGAACACTTGGTAAGTCACTTTTCAACCATCAATCATCCCTAAATAGTGTGCTCTCATATTAAATCAAAAGGCTAGAACAGATTTCCCCTTTTCTCCATCTCAAAGATAGCAGCAGTCAATAAAGCCATCCACTTCAAATACAAGATTTATAGCTGTCAGGTTTTTCATACCATCTACTCCAAGTTTCTAAATGCAATATTCATACTGGTAGCAAACATGCAGCAACCACCTGTAGTAACATCTAATGGGATTTTCTGTGCCTAACAGAAGTCTGAATCCTATCCAGGTGCCTGCTAATTAACCTGCAGAGGAAGCATTTCATTGTGTGCAGCCAGGCAGCCCTGTTTAGATAAATCAATACAGAAAAGAGAGTTTGGGAGTTTTTAAGCAGAGGTCAGGGTTAATCCACAGATGTGTTCTATCTCTTGAAGGATTTCTGTTAATCCAGTTTTGTCTGTGATGCAGCTGATTTGAAGCTTACATTATAACAGAAAATCTTTCCTCTGATGGTTTGTTTTGTTTTGTTTTTTTTAAATACTCAGCTAAAGCCACTTAATAGCATACCACCCAACAGGAAAGCATGGAGACTTTTTAAGTAAAGCCCAGATACCTTTCCATATCCAGATATCTTTTAATATCTCCAGTCATGCTTATCGGAGAATAAATGTCCTCTAATGGGGAAAAAAAAAAAAAAAAAAAAAAAAAAGAAGCTTGATTTCATTTCTTTCCTGTCTTGTTTTTTAGTGTGTGTATGATCTGTTTTGTTTTGTTTTACTGCAAGTCTGCCTAATATTCTTCTACAACAAGGAAAAAATAGAAGATATTTTAATGTAGAGATACAGTCCTATAGTACAGTGCACTTGACAGAATTCAGACACATCTCAAAATTGCAAAGAACAAGACAAGAATCTGGCTGATGTCCAAGATACAAGGTATTGTGGGATAGAACAGAACGATAACCTCAAGGTGAACCCGAGTAGACAGACTATCTGTTTTCAGCATATCAGATGGTAGCTGTTACAAAAATTTTTATGTAAGCATCCTAACTTAAAACCCAGCAGGAGATAACTGTTTCAGTTAAGCATTCCACCTTTGCAAATGAGGTCCTGATGAATAAGGTTTGCTTCCTACTAAAGAAAATCTCATTGCCTTACTCTCTGGAAATTCCTCCTCAGAGAGAAACATGCTGAGGTGCCAGTCCAGGTGTCCCATGGCTGTTCTGGAGCACTGTTGTCCTGGGCTAACAGCCACACCAGTACAGGCAGATCCCCCTCCAAACACTGCCCTTTCAGAAACTATGCACAGGCTACAGCTCCTGAACAAACAACAGCCTCTGGGGAAGTCAAGGGAAGGTAGCATGGGTGGTCAAGCAGAAAGACTGAAACCTTCCAACAGCAAGAACCTACTATGAAAAAAACTACTGGATTTTGTCATTGGCCACATATCCATGTTTTATTTAGTCAATTCTAAAATACTGAAAGTCACTATTTTAGAATGTAGAAAGTCAGTACCCTGCACCATTTCATAAATTCCCTCATTTTAAATGAACAGTAGCAAAAAAAAATCATGCATTATTTTGGATGTATACCTTATTCATGGCACCATAATATACCAAAACTTGTACTGTGAGATAAATGAAGTATCATTGCTCTCTCAATGTACAACTCACCTCAGTTTGACATGATTTCAGCCAGCCATGTTTCCTGCCCATTAGCTGACATTAATGTCCTCCCTTATGATGACATTTATGGTTTCCATTATTTTTTGCAGCACTCCATTGATTTTGAGAACTATAGTACCAACATGAATTGTCCTTCAAAGCTCTGTCATTACTCCTGCTTGTGCAGTAGCTGAAGGCATGCTCAGTGATTCAGGATCAAATGTAACCAGCCTAGCAGCTCCCTGAGAACTACAGAACTGAACATAGCTCTCAGAGCTGAAATTTGACTTCTTGAAAACTGATGAGTTTTCAAACTGTCAGTAAGAACACTGACATTTTAATGAATAATAAATGTAATGACCACCATTATACTGATAATTTTTAATTCTCTCTGCTAAATACCCCAATCCTTACAATGCCATTATGCACTTTGGAAATGTCAAAAACGCAGGACTATGAAGCCTCCATACCACAGTAACCAGAGCAAGAATCAACAGCATATGAAAAGTGGAGTTAACAACTGAAATGAAACAAAGCCAACCCAAGCAAGCCAGTCTTCATTGCTGTCCAGAAGGACAAATGGGACTTTGCTAAAGCCATTTCTGAAGATAGTATTGTGCTTGCTTCTCCCCAACGCCTGTGTTTACACTGGTTTTCCCTGGCTTAGGGCTGGACATGGGATCCCTTCAGTGGTGAAGGTGAGTAGAACGGTAAAGATCAACACAGGGGCTTTCAGTTTAGGCTTCACTGACACCTGAACACACCTGTGCACAAAAGCAGCCAGTTTCCAGAGAACAATGCTCTGAAACATTTCAGCTAGACCAAGAGCCTTGGTAGCACAGAAAACTCAGTAGCTCACAAAAACATCCTCTCTTACCTTGGTCCTGATCGCTAAACTGAAGGCCTACGGTTGTAAGCTGCTTATCATTGCCAAGACTGGACTTGATGGCTGAGTGGTCCACAGCAGACCTTTGCAGCCTGTTCCTCAAAGATGCTGTCTCTGAAGCACTGGTGGGGTTCAAAACTCCCTATGCTCCGACATTCTGCATAAACAGGGGTAGTTTATATAAGAACAAGCCTTGATAGCCTAGCATATAGGTTCACAACTCTTCCTGGAGTTTCAGTCTGTGTTTCTTTTCTGTACTTTCCAGGTACATTTATTTCACAGACTACCCACACTGTAAATCTATTCTTTTGAAAAATAGGGCCTTCAGTAAGTCCTGACATATTTGTAAGAAAATCATTTTAGTATGTTGGTCCTTGTTATCCCTCTCAGAAAATGGCAGTTCAAAAACAAAGTTTCGTAAGACTCTTCATGCAGTCTTAATCCTATGAACATTTTGACATCCTATTTGCTCTTGTTGTACTTTATCATGATATAATAGCACCACCCCATCACTACGGGTGGCTTATTTGCACATGCAGGCAGGTAAGATGGCCACTGCCAAGGGCCGCTGAGCCATATTCAACCCATTCCCAGCCGCCTTTTACTTTTACTTTGTGATTCCAGAGAAGAGACACTTCTTATGCTCTCATAAATAGGACAGGGAAAAAAAA
Source organism: Merops nubicus (assembly GCF_000691845.1). Classification (NCBI taxonomy): domain Eukaryota; kingdom Metazoa; phylum Chordata; class Aves; order Coraciiformes; family Meropidae; genus Merops; species Merops nubicus. Next base: position 20,425 of record NW_008620600.1, on the reverse strand, counting down.
AATCTGCCTTCTAAATGAAAATAACTCATGATACGGGTAGCTAATTTCTATAGTTAAAAGAGCTTTTTATCTGTGTGAATTCCCCATAGGGCTTTTGAGCCCATCCTTTCCAGGACATGCAATGAAGCTATATACTTCCACCCCTTCATTTCAGAAACAGTGTTTATCAAACTGCAATGTCAGGCCTAAATTTTGTGCTTTGTTTCTCTGAAATAAAAAAAAAAAAAAAAAAAAAAAAAAAAAACAACCAGTAATTCTTCCAAGGCAGACCAGCAAGGAGAAGCAGCTCTCCCCCCAAGTGCATTTCCCGTGTCTGTGTGCCAGTGCTCACTGCAGTGCTCCACCAAGAGAAAGGGGATTCTGTCATCATGCTACTGCACTGATGAAGTGTTTGCTGGCAAGCACCAATAGGCTTTCCAGAAACATGAGATAGCAAGATAAAGCTTATACAAACTGAGGCATAAGCATAGCCTACTTGTGTTAATCCTGTAAAAGCCTGTCTATGACAAGGGGAGGCAGCACTACAGAGCACTGTGGTCTGTGTTTCTCCACTGCAGTTTTTCATTCCTGAAGAGACAGGACATAAACGGAGGTTTATTTTCTGTTGGTAAGCCCTTAGTTCTACACAAAGTAAGACTTCTTTGTAGCTCAATTAGCACCCATATTAACTAGGCTGGTTAAGACCCACTTTCAACATACACAGAAAATAACACCACATCCATTATGTTAGCGATCAAAGCTATACAAGATTGTAGATTGTTTCAGAGATCAAAGGCAGTCTGTCAGACTTCATTATAAGAAAAAAAAAAAGGCACATTGACTTCAAAGGACACTGTATTGTCCTTTGTTTCCACCTCAAAAATAATTTTCTAGAATATGGTGAGCCACCTCAGAGAAATCTAAATTAACAAGCTTTTTGACAGTACCTTCCAGTTTTAACTGCAGTTTGATCTTCTCATTCTTTTTCCTTCTCCGTTATGCCTATGATAAGTGCAAGTTGACTGTCTGGCCTGCTGGCTTAATCCTGGAACACATTAGAGAATAAAAATTTAAGCACTTAATCAATCTGCAAGTTACCTAAAACTGCCCACCCCTCCTCCCTTGATCGCTTTGTCTTGCTCACCAAAAGATTTTCTGCAAAGGGCTGCTTGAAAATATCTTTGATTACATTTCATATTTCCTTGACTGATGTGATACTTTAAGTCAGATTCACAGAACAAATTACACTAATTGTGAATAAAAATAAAAGCAAGATTAGAAGGCTTTGTTACTGTTTGAGTTGTAATTGATATAGATACCTTTTTGGAGCACAGTTTCTTGAAAGCATTTACATTCTCATGAATGCTTTAAATGGTTTTGCACTATTACCTAAGGGAATTTTCAGAATTTTCATAAATATCCACAAGACAAAAAAATCAACCAGTCACACAAAGATTCAAACCTGAACACATTCATTCATATGTCCAGGGTAACAAAAATTAATAAAGCTATGTTATCAGTTTAAACTTGCTTTTCCTATATCCAGTGCTATTTTATATTATCAGTGAGATCTCCATTGACAATCTCCATAGCCTCTCAATAAATAAGGTAACAGATGTCAACAGTATCGAGAAGTTCATTCAGTCTAGGCAGAACTAAGAGAAAGTGTGGCTCTTAATTCAATTCACCTTCTCCACAACTCATAGTCATCCAGCTACCAATGAACAAGTGTCCCTATTATTTGCCTCTGGGATCCAGTTTTCCATTTCAGAAATTGCACATGAACAGGTTCTTCACTATCTTCAAACACTGTTCTAAATTTCTTAATGGACAAGATGCTGATTTATTACATCTTGGGCTCTAATCTCTTAGGTAATGATCACTCTTCCAGTTGAAGTTGCCCTCTATATACCTGGTAACATTCCCTCTTTAACATGCTCTCTTTTCCTATTAATATTTGGATTATTATCACTGTTAGATCAATTCCTAAAATTTACTCTAAGCTGACTCCACTGGCACTGTCAATATTGATGATGTCAAAACACTGGTGTAAAGAGATTCTTCACATGCACTGAGAAATACATGGGAAAAGCTAAGACAAAAAGAATCCCCTAGAAAGAGTATGCTAGACAAGCACTGCAGCAAAAGAGCCCTCAGTCAGCAATGCCTATATGTGAAATGGTGTTAATATGCTATAAAGTGGTACTTAATAACAAAGAAACGCATCCACAAATGGTCAGAGTAGATAAGGAAAATTAGGAAAGCAGTCATCCAGTCTGCATTAAACTGCTTCTTTCTCTTTTTTATTCTTTTGATGTTTCCTTTTACTTAGCATTTTTAACTTCTAGTTTTGCACAGAAATAAACATTACATTGGAGTGAGGGGAGGTCCCTCAGAAGTCATGAGTATAAACAGCTTTCTTCATAGGAATATTTTGTTGCATAACCTTTTGGCCTACATGGATCAACTTTAATGTGGTTCCTGGTGACTCTATATGAAGGGCATAAACTACTTGCAAAACTAATAACAAATACCCAAATTTGAAAACTTCAAGCATACCCCAATTAGAGTATTTGGTCTTTGACGTCCTTTTGCATGCTTTTCACCCTTCAGGTCTTTTTTTTTTCCTCAAATTTTCCCATGGAGATACATAAATACATACTTATATATGTATAAAAACCATATACATAACATTCATATATATGCACTTATGCATATATAGACAGATAAACCATCACATGCACTGTATAAATAGATTTACAGATAGATATAAAAATAAAAAGACTGTTCTCTTCAGGGTTTTCTTTAAAGCATTTTTTGGCTTGAAATGCATCTTCTCTTCTCTGCGTGGGATGGCTGGACGCATTTCAAAATTCACTTTACAGTTCACAGTTAATATTTCAGAAAGGTCATTAAAAAAAACAAAAAAAGTGTCATACAATTAAGAATCAAACGCAAGCCGGCTGGAGTCCCCGTCAGGTAAGGCAGGGTGGGAAGGCACCCTGACCTTCCCCAGACTTCCCTCACGGTGTGCCCATAGCAAACCATGCCCACCATAGAGCAGCACCATGTTAGTCTCAGTCAGCAGGGGTTTAGGTCTGCGACGACTGTAGATTCAGATCCTGAGATTATGCGACAGGCAAGAAGACAGCCTCTTTAAGAGTCATGACAAAATTAAATTGGAAGCCTATTAGTTGGGGTTACTTGGCATTAACATACAAATTATATGTTAACAACTTATACAGGGCATAACTGTAAAGTCTTCACAGACGTCTTAAGGCCAAAGAATGAAGTTCTATGCACCTTTTGTCACTTTTTGAGTTGCTTCATCACAAAAATCGTAAAAGAATCAATAAAGACAGAACACTGACAAACGGGGGGTTTGATACCTTCTCTGCATGGACACACACACACGGATATAAATCTGTTCTAGGAGATCTGTGATTTGGTCTCAGGTAAAATGAAAGTAAATCCAGGATCTAATAATCTGGTCTTCTGTTTTGTGAAATATGAGATCTTACAGATTTTTTTTTAATGTACATATATATATATATATATATGTAATTTGAGATGCAAAGGCTGGAATTCCTTCTTCCTCTCAGATTTATTTCTGCCTCCCTTTACATGTAATACTGGTTTGCTCACTGAAAATAATAAGCGTGATGAACCATATGCTCTAGATAACTTTAATTATTTTGCTGCATAGTCTGAGCCAATGAATGACAACGCAGTTAGTGAAAACAGTTCAATATATGCTTAAAATCATTACAACTAAGATCACCACTTAGTTATTTATTTATGTGGAAGACTATGGTTCAGCCACTTTTGAATGTTACACACAAATGTAGTCTTATGAAATATTCTGATTTAGGATCTTTTCTTGATTTTGGATTTAGCCTTTCATCTTTCATGACTATAAAAGCAATATCGAGATAAAGGTAAGCAGAAACTGCATTTGGACAGCAGTCATCATAAAACTATTTGCAGCAAGAGGAGGTATTCTTATTGTTCCAGTCTTCCCTCTTTTTTTTCTCATTTTATTTTTTCCCACCCATCTCCCCAGCTAGCTGGCCTAACTGGTAAAAAACTGTCCACAAATATTGTCATCTTCAGGTTTTACAATGGATTTTATACAAAGAATCCTCAATGCCCAAATAATTGCAATGTTCCTGAGGAACACAGGCAGTTTGTATTCATCAACGCAGAGCAATGAGCAGAATCCTAAGCTAATGGCCACTTTGCTCATTACATACAAGCTGGCTGAAAGTAACAGTCCCTTGGGAGCGAATGCTATTTGCTGCCTGTTAGATAATGCATTAAGCCATGATTCTAGTTAATAACGGGCATTCAGATGCCCCACAAGGGACACTAAACACCTACACCTGTGAAAAGGCCTCCCACGAAGCAGTACTCACAGGTTTTTTTAAACATGAAACTCTGCTGCAGGAAGAACATTTTTAATACTGAAGGCAGAGGGATTAGTACGAGTTCATATGGAAATTTCACCCAAGGTCTACAATAGGGCTTCAGAGCCAGAACAGGGGCAATTTGGTCATTCCTCCATGGGTCACAGCACCATTCTGGTGCACTTGGCTTCATGCCACACAGGCAAAATTTCTTTTCCTTTATCTTCCATTTGCCCAGAACAATCTAGATGACTGCTTCCACTGGGAAAGGTCTCATGGTTTCTGAGCACAGGAAAGAAGAGCTACTTGCCTCCACAAATACCTTGAAAACAGCAGATGTTTGAAAAGGGAATGCCATAAACAAGATCCCTGTCTACTTGGATAGGCAATCAGTAAATCATTTATCACAGATGTGTTCTGGATGGCAAACAGAGGTACCACTCTTCGTAAAATGTCTTTTTTATTTCCTTAAAAAAAAAAAATGTAGCAATTCCTTTACTGGGATTCTTAAAAATACCACATTTTCGCTCTTTGACACTAGCAAATATGATCCTGTCATGCAACACACATGACGTTTTTGACACTTAAAGATAATGAACCTTGAATTGAAAAATATGTTGAAAATATTTTTAGAGAATAGCCAGTTGGCAGTAACACAACCATCAGAAATTTAAGAATATCTCAAAACATATTTCACCTACCCACACAGGCTCTCTGGGAGATTGTTCTGAAAAAGATGTTACACACTGCTACACAGCTATTTCTGCCTGGTGATGAAAACAGAATACTGAGGTTCAACGGCCTGTTTGCAAAGATGTGTAGAGGAGACAAAAGAACACAAAAAAAACATGGAACATGGTCACTAATTCATCAATAGCAGCCAAAATTTAAATTCATATTCATCCAGGAGCAATAGCTCAAAAAAACATTTAACACAAAAAATCTAAAGTGAGTTAGGTGGTTTTGAAACCATTGCAACGTGTACATCTGCCTTGTACAAGGGTAGGTAGGCAGATGGGATGATCTCAGAATAATTCTTCATGCTTTAACTTTCCCAAAATTCAACTATTTATTTCACCAACCTAATGTAATTCATTAATGCAAAGACGTGGCTTAAAGGTCAGGTTTAATATAAAGTAAGATGTGGTAATGTTGGATATTATTTTACTTGAAAAAGACATCCATCTTGGGCGCACCCTTTTATTTTCTTCTGCTTGGGTGGGCACTGCCCCTCAAGTTGAGAAAGTGAATGAGCTCTGTGGTGTCCTGGATAGACTGTCTGGGAGATCTGATAGGCCAACAGAACTGCCACTTGGCATGTAAAGATAGGAAATGGCACCAAAAGTAATGGTCAAACTGCAAAACTACCTGGGGAAAAAAAAAATAAATAAACTTGTTTCAGCCTCACATCACTACCCTAAAGTCAAGTTAGATTTCCTCCCTACAGTTATATGCCCTCATGAGAAGTCTCTGGGCTAGAGAAGGTGATTTGGTTTGTGTTACAAAATAGTTCACAGTATTGCCATTCATTAAAGTTACCAAACACTTTCTATCATAAGGCTCTCTTTCTAGTTGCTTAACACTTTGTCTTTAACTGCTTAGGCTGAAATTTCCTATGTAATTTCTGAATTTCAGTTTCAGTTCCAGACTAACCACAGCCAGAGAATAACAGAAGAACATCAATTGTTTTGCCTATATTGAAAGGAAGAAGAAACACAAAACGGTATCCAATGGCGTGCTCAAAGACTGACTTATAAATGTACTGCTAAAAGAGCTGAACTCAAGTTCCCCAGGCAATCACCACTTTGGCATTTTCTAACACAGTTTGCCACTCACTTTTCTCTTAATGGCACTAGGAGGCTGTAAAGCACAGAACCCATACACAGCATTTAGCATAGGGTATGTTTTCTTACAGTTTTCTTGCAGCAATAGTTTATTTGTTCATGATCAGAGGTTTGGGGGCTTGGTTAACTCACTGCTGGAGGCCTGTATCTGGATTTGAAATCTTAATAGACTTCTAGTGCACAGTAAATCCACATGTAAAGGCCAGTTTGAAATTCATAGTTACCCTTTGGCCTGGGAAGGCAACACGTGCTGTGACTTGTGCAGGATGTATCGACAGCTTCAGCTGACACAAGGGCAACTTCAGCAGGTTTTTTTTTCTGATGGTCATTCTTTTACTCAGCAGCGTGGGAAGGGAGTGGAAGAAATTCCCATTGATGTTTCTTGCTCATTACCTCTAAAGATACAGGAATTACCATGGAACATTTCATGTAACGCAAGCTGTTAAAATTAGCCTAAAGTAGAATATTGATAAAAAGTGAGTTTTGGCAAGATAGGGAAAAAAGGATCTGTTATTTGCAAATGAGTTTTATTTATCTCAGAAAAAAAAGCCATATGAGAAAAATGCAGGTCTTTTCACTTGAAGGATACAAGCAACTTCTCAGTCCTGCATCACTTACAAGATTTGATTGAAGACAATTCAGAGCAGCAGACACATAAGGCTAAAGAAACCTTTAACTGAATCTTTAGGTAAGGCAGCCTCTGGAGACGGACCCACACAGCCCAGTGTGCTCTTAATCACACGACTCAAATCAAATGGCTTTTACTTACTGAGCAGAGAGCTTAACAAGAAAGCGTTCAGCTGAATTACTCACATGAAAGAGGGAACAGGGGTCTTGGTTTTTAATTCTACCACCCTCTCACCTCCAGAGAAAGTGAGGCCAAGCCCTCATACATTTGAGGCAGGGTGAAAGGAGCTGGCCATGGCGCGGCACCACCATTTGGCAGCACAGGTGCTGTTGATAGCAGGGAGGCACTGGCAGCTCCTTGGCATGCTCCTCATACTACAAGTCTGTGCATGTGCACTGGGCTGCCTTTACAACTGGAGCAAGATTGCTAAATCTGTCATTATCGGTCTCTGACTTGACTCCAACTGCTGTCTGCTGGCAAATGCTGACACCCAATGCCTGAATGGGGTCTCTGTGAAGTGGGCACTTGCTATGGTCTGCTCCTCCACCCAGCTCATGTTTCAGGACTAATGAGATCTGGAACAGTCTTCTGGGAGCTACCAGCATTAGATGAGATGATGAGCCCCATCAAGCACAACTGGAAAATCTCCATTTTATGATCCATGTAAGAATTACCAACCAACAACTGTTCAGATTATCCCAAAGACAGTTTGCTCATGCTCCCTCACACAAAAAATATACAAATTTCCTGTTGCCTCCAGGGATTCCCTAAAAACTATACAAAAAGAAAACCTTTCACAATGGGCTCATTGTGACTGATGTGTTACTAAGTGTAGCAGATTGAAACTGCATGGAATGTTGTGCCATAATGTCTGTATCTGGATTATTCCCTTTTTCAGCAGCTATCAAGTATGGTTTTATCTTTTTTTTTTAAAGTAGTTTTTGCTGAGTGAAAGCAATACAGTCCCTCTGAGGCTTGTGAGGCTTATAAAAAGGTACTTCATTTTTTCATTTGCGTGCATATGCTCGGGGTTCCTACAGTTTGTGTTCAATCAGTAAAACTGAATAGAAATAAAAATGAAAAATGAAACATGTAAAGCTCACAGATTTATTTTTGCCTTGCGAATCTTCAGCATGGAAGATTTTTCAGCCTCTAATCTTAATAATACAGCAGTCGGAAGGAGTGATTATCTCTGTGAGCTTTACACATTAATTAAGCTGTATTCTACATTCTTAGTTGAACCAGTTCTTTCGACCACCACCTCTGTAAATCTCCCCTTCAAAAAAATAAAGATTATAGTTGCAAAAGAATGGTTGATTTAAACGAGGTAATGAGAAGAGTCAGCTGTCTCTGGGAATGGCTGATTTTATAGTCTATTAGGAGCAAAATCGTTTACAGCAAAGTCCTGTTTATAAAATAAGTATTTTGAAAGAGAGGATTACTTTCAGAGGATTCTGTGTGGGCAACCTGAATATTCAAGTACTGCCACAGACACACTACATAACAGCTATAGTTACACAACAAAACACAGTTCAACATGTTTGCATTTATTGTCAAGATATTTTAGGCTGCCAAATGCTTTGCAAACAATAACAAGTGTATCTTTGAAACACCCCAGTACGGTGAGCTGGCTGATACTGCCTTTCTCCTTTTACTGAAATAACAAGGTCAAAATGTTACATTTTATGTGGATGCTCAATCTAAGACAACTGAAACCTTATTTCAGAAAGTACTTAGCGTTCTATAAAGCTTCATGTTGAAAGCACAGCTCAGGGATCCTCTTGCAATTTAAAGGTCTCTGTCAAGCACAGGGAACAGGTGCCAATCATCTGTGGAAAATCTAATCTGGGTCCTTGTGGCAAAGGCTGAAATGGCCAAATCTCTACTGCAGTGCTTCCTATGGGAGGCTCCTTTCCCCTGCCCAAGCCTGACTGCATTGTCTGTTCAGTCTGTCCAGCCCCTGCAGCAAAGGACATACAGCTCCTGTATGGAACACATTTTCTAGCTACTTACCCTCTGCACGTGGGCTTTTCTTATTGAAAGCAATCATTGAAAGCCCTACCCACAGCTCAGAATTTTCCAGCTTTTCAAATTCTGATGAACAAGGATGCAGCCTAAACCTCTGCTCTTCATGTCACATGCCAGTGCTCATTGTTCTGCATCCTGACAGGCAGATTCCAGCCTAGGTATTTGCTGAAGTATCAAAAAGCACATACCTGAGGAAAACATCACTTTAATAGACACACATTGGTAACTGCAGCAAAAAGTAATATTTTCCATGACCCCTCTCACTCTTGTGTTATGCCAGCTTCCTCCCTCCTCCTAACATAGAACCACTTGGTTCCACAGGGCAGCTACATCACCTCTCTACTCCGGAACCTTCAGAAGAATGATGAGTTTCTGTATTACCCATTATCCTGATCTCTTCTACCATGCGTTTGCAGTAAGAGGACATCAATCTTCAATTAATTTATTTTTCAAATTCTTAAAGGGTATTTGGTTTGAACTAGAAGCAGTGGTATGAGGAATCACTCTGCATCTCCTTAGTACAACTTCTCACCATCTATGAAAAGCAAAGTGAAAATATTCATAGCAGATACTATAGGAAGGACCAGAAAAAGAAGGGACATCTTTTACTTTTCCCATATTCAATACAAAGTTTTTCATCTGACCATCCTAAAACAGAAGACACAGCCTGCATGCATTATGGTGTTTTATGTTACTGCAAGAAAAAAAAGGCATCTGAAAGAAACATCCAAAATGTCAGCAAGCAGTGGGCCACTTCAGTGAGTCACAGCTCTCCAGTACCCAAAGTTATAACTGCTCCTGCAATCGGCTCTTGGCTTGAGAGCATTGCAAAGAAGCATTCAATAGTCCTGCAGGATTTTTTTCTACAAGTGACATCCACTGCACATGCTGCCATTTTACTTATTTTGCCATCATTGGTGTGGTATGGTGGACACTTCAGTAGTACTAAAATAGAAATTCTCACTGGTTTTATGGGGACTTGTATCACAAGCTTTTTATTTCGGCCAATTGTTTTCTTTTTAGCTTACAGTACTGATGGATGTTCCCTTCTTTCACTTTACTCAAGGAGAGATGCTTCATTTCACATATGCCTAAAATTGTGTTCATGACTAGGAAATATGCTTCTAGCATGAACAATCTTGTTGGGACTTGTTTGGAACAATGACAAATCAATCATTCCACAGTTTGGAAATGCATGCTGAAAACAGAGCGGTGTAAAATTATTAGTTCAAGATCTAGCAGATAAACCCAGCCTCCAATTTATTTAGCAAGTCTTTGCAACCCAGAGAGTCTTTCTGGGGTCAAGCCTCCTTAGGGTTATTGGAGCAATATCTTCATATCATAGAATCATAGAATGTCTGGGCTGGAAGCGACCTCCAAAGGTCATCTAGTCCAACCCCCCCCACCATAAGAAGGGACATGTCCAACTAGATCAAGCTACTGAGATCCTCATCCAGCCTGATCTTGAATGTCCGCAGGGATGGGGCCTCCACCACCTGTCTGGGCAACCTATTCCAATGGTCTATCACCCTCAGACTGAAGAACTTTTTCCTAATGTCTAATCTAAATCTAGCCTTTTATAGCTTAAAGCCATTACCCCTCATCCTGTCACTACAAACCCTTGTGAACAGTCCCTCCCCTGCTTTCTTGTAGGCCCCTCTCAGGTACTGGAAGTTCGCTACAAGGTCACCCCGGAGCCTCCTCTTCTCCAGGCTGAACAACCCCAACTCCTTCAGCCTGTCCTCACAGGAGAGGTGTCCAGCCTCTGATCATTTTTGTGGCTCTCCGCTGAACATGCTCCAACAGGTCCATGTCCTTCAAAAAAAAGGTCCACGTACCAAAAGAGCCACAAAGTGGTTTCATCTCTCAGTGTTTTTTCCTCTGAGAATGTACACCTTTTTCTGCCTGATTTCAAACAAATTTTCAATTGCTTTCCAGGACAATTAGTCATTTACTAACAGAAACACTGCCCTGTGACTTTCATTTGCAAGTAATGTGCAACTGTGTAGACAATAGATGTCAGATCAGCAGTACGCACTCAAGCTCTGTGACGTAACTGTGTCCAAGATAAAAACCTACATTTTCAGATGTGGTCTGTTTATGACAGTGATGCAAAAGGAATGCATGGAAAACACTAAATTTTAAAGCCTATGATACAAATCAGTCACCAAACAGGAGGAAGTCTGCTCTCTGAGCATGCCAGCATTCAGAGCTCTTTGCAAACTACTTCTCCTTTTCTTGTTCCTGACCAATCTGTGACGACACAACTGGGATTCAGTTTAGAAAGGGAATGATGTATACCTTCTTTCCCTCTAGTGCCTCAGTCACAATGAATCAAACTCTTCCACCACTGACCTATGTAATTACAATCCTTCCTCAAGACCTACAGAAATTTAATAGAATGATAAAAGTAGAATTATCATGACACTAGACGGTGTGAAGCTCTGCGTGCATTACCTTGGCCATTTGCTTTCCAGCTGTTCAAATCTCATTGCCATGTTTTGTTTTCTGCCATTTTAATTACACAAGCACACATTTTAGACACTCTGAAGAGTACCTGCCACACTAATTGCTGACATACTGAACATGATGAGTAAGCATAGTTCCATTTGACATTGCTGCCACTCAACACACTTGTTAAACTGCTCCTAACTTGCCAAGTAGGTGAGTAAAAAAAACCAACACCAAAATTTCTGCAGTTAAACTGGTAATGTGGGGCCCACCTCTATTTCATGTCTATTTCTCCATGTACACTTCCTATAGCTTAAAAAACAATTACCTTAACCCTTGAAGCAATTTTAAAAAGGTATTTGCAAAACAGTAGGATTTTAAGAAGAAAGATTAGGTTTACTGTTAACATGAAGCTATGTTTATGGTTTTAAAACATATGGACCCTCTGAACCTTGAATTTCTGATGACCCAAAATTTTCGGCAGCCTTTCATTTTCTCGCCTACCATTGGCAATACTGAATAAGCTTTAACTAGCATAGGAATAAATGAGATAATTCAGGACAGTTACAACTGCTTTTCCTTATGTTTCAAGATAACAAATACAATAAAGGCAAATCTGCATCAAATTCTTGTTTAGCATTTGACCATTTTAGTCAAAGCAGGAAAGCAATTTCCTTTTCTCCTTTTTTAATAGGAAATAGGAAGGTAATTTCGAAAGCTCTGCTTTTACTGAAATCAGTGTACACTATCTTCATTATTCAGACGTTGTTAAGTTAACTCTGGCTGAAGGATGAGTCACTCACTACTATAGAACTATTTTTTTTTTTTTGTGCTCATGTTTTACTTCAAGCAGAACAGAAAGGAGAAATTGCCCAAAATAGTTTTAGCGCTTATTATGTGCAATACATTAAACTATAATCAAGCAGAAGGAATTGACAGGAACGCTCAGAGGTGAATATGTACATTTTATATCATGTCCCTCAGGCTGGCTTGTAACCTGTGTGCTCCCAACTCTAGACAAGAAAATATCAAACAACAATAGGTAATGATGAAAGAGGACTACATTTTGTGAGAACCTAAAGAAATTATTACACTCAGTTCTTCTCATCTTTTAATTATTGATATGGCTTCATCTGTCATCTCTGTAGGAGAAGACAAGAAGAGTTAATAGCGTAAGATGTTCTTTCTGTTTCATGTATTGATGTAGAAAAAGAACATTTCAACATACATCTCATTCCTTTTATATGACAGATTATTAAATTTAACCTTGCTGACCCTGTATGGAGTGCAATCATTAGGGGTATTAAAGTCTAAAATGTGTCTGACTAAAACATATTTTCTAAACAGTCTTTCAGTCTTAAGCCAAGAACAGCAGCACTGGGAGTATTGAAAAGAAACGCCGCATCCTTTGATAGCTTCCCCCAATAATTCATCACTCTCCCTCAAAGAAGACAAAAATTCCCCTTACTTCCTACCTGAATTTGCCTGATTTTCAGTTCCTGACATAAGTTCTCTCTTTTCGTCTGTCTCAGAGGGTTTATACTCTGCCTTTCCCTCTCAAGAAGCTGTCATTCTCTCTAATTAAATTACTTTTCTTTGTGATCTGGCTGTACTGAGGCAAAGGCTTCTAACATGAACACGTTCTACGTGACAAACTTCACCACATTCTGGTGGATATTTGTTCCATCATTCTCAATTCTTTTTTCAAAATACAACCATGGAACTCTGCACAATACACAGCATTCTACAACCAGGTGTACGCTTCCCATTTTCTCCTACTCACTACTTGTGTTATTCACTCTGGAAAAACAGCCATAGCTGTTTTAGGCATGGGGTCACTCACTGGTAGTTTCTCCTGAGTTTTTACCAGATATGACCTCCAGATTTTCTCCAAAACAAGTTCACTGTGGGTTTTTTCAGTCCATTATTTTTTCTTTGGAATACAGAAATTAGTTGTATTTAAATAAAATATGCTGAAATAACACAAAGTTACTTCCAGTTTTCACCCTTATTTACTATTCTTATAATCTTTATAATCTTATGGTTGACCATTTTTAACCATAACTTTATTTATTTCCAAGTAATTGAGCCCTCAGGACTTCCATCTGGGGGATCACCCCTGTGCTTCCATCAGTCTAGTATATACTTCAACAAATCCACTAGAAATACCACTATTCAAGGTAATTTTCTCTGAGATATCTGTTATCCAATTTTGAATTTATTTAGCACAAACCTGATTTACTGATATTATTTTAGTATCCTTTTAAAATTGAAATATCATTGTATGAATGCCATTTAAATATTTATTATGCAGTTACTTTGGGCAACCAAAGTTATAAACTGATTGAACAAGATCTGTTTTCAATAGAAAAATGTGGAACTTGCTGCATTACTCTTTTGTTTAATCAAATCCAGTATCAGTCATTTCTATTACAGTGCCTAAGGCTGAACTCAGTTTAACAAGTTACCCATGCTACGCCTGTCTACTTCAAATAGCTCTCTGAAGTGTTATAATCTTCCAAGTGTATTAAATATTAATGCTAGCAAGAAAGACAACTTACCCAGTGGTATTAGGCTGTGTACAAATTGTCCAGCCCTTCTGTCTAGAGTGTTTATCTTTAAATGTTCTTAATTATTATTCTCCTTAGTGGATGAGAAGGCAGTATGTCATCCTCAGGTGATACCGGCACATCATTCAATCTATTTGCAGATATAGAAGGGAAATGGTTATGAATACTTGTCTCTTCCCTGCATCATCCTTTTAACACCTCCATCTATAAGTGCACTTTGCCATTTTTTGTCTCCTATATACATGAAATTTTAAATATTTTGCCTCTCTGTTCCTTCTTAGTACAATGATCCTAGATTCCCTTAAGAAAGTTTTACACATCCCCAGCTCCTAACTTTTACAGTCATTCATATTTTCTCTTTTTTTTTAGATACTACTTTTAGTCTTTTAATTGAAAACTTTATTTCTCCACTGAAGCTGAAGGCCTTAATTAAAATTGTCCTCATTCTCAACCACATTATTGCAACTTTTTCACTTCCCCATAAACTGCAAGATCAAATTTTTTATTCGTGTTTTTCCGTCAGAGTTTTATTTAGAGTTGTCTTTTTCTTTGCTAAATAAAGTCTTTGGTGATTTAAAATAAAAATTTATCTGCTTCTTATCTTCCCTCTTCCTTATATTAGAAGTAAACAGAGCATAACTACTGATTTATAAGCCACCAACCAACTTCCAGTCCTGACATATCCCTGCCTTAGTCCATCAATTTAAAGTTCTAAATGTGAACAACATATTCATGTGATACCGTTAAAGAAAATCATCTGCAGGAATTGTCAGAGACTTCAATGACTTTATATACGCCCTCTTGCACATCTCTTCTAAACTGAAATACCACAATAACAAAAGGTCTCATTTCTATGTATTCAGCACAGTGCTGAAAGAGTAACTTTCCTTGTTTTTTGTTCTGATTCAATTGTTAAGTATCTCCACCATTCCAGACTTTAGACTACAATATTCAACCATAATTGTTACAGCTCCAGATTATATTTTTATTTGTTACTGATTAGTTGAAATCACACAATGGTATTTCAGTATAATGCCACCTTCCCCTAACTGTATCTCTAAACTATTTCAAATGCCCTGGGTAGAATTTAGCCAACAACACTGACTGTCTTGTAATGTTCATTATGGTTTTTAACCCTTGTTTTCTTCAATGTTGTGTAGCACTAGAATTTGCCTTTCCAAATTATACATTTTCTCCTGCAGTTTATGCAACAGCTTGCTCTTTACAAACCAGATTTTGGTCTTTCTGTGTTTCAGAACAAAGGACATCACACAAACTTTAGAAAAGCCACAGTGAGCATATGAACAGACATCTCCAGAATCACAACAGGACAAGAGGATTTAAAGGAGTTTTTCTTCCCAGTGACAAATCTCAAGCTGATATTTTTTCTGCTAGAAGAGGCTTCAGTTAAATAGGTTGTCTGCAAACCAAGAATTAGTAGGAAAATCATTTAGAGATAAATTATGAGATACCAAATTATATACTGTATGGATACCAAACATAAATAAATAGTCCCAGCCCATAGCTGCTGTTTTTTAGGGCACCAAAGCTACTGTGAATACTTGTAAAAAAGGAAAGATATCAATCAGGCCTGCCTTTGTTTTCCAGGAGGATACAGTGTCCAAAACATGACACCTTTCATCTGAATGGATAGTAGACTTACAGTAGAGTCTCTGATGCTGATGAAGTTCTGTTAGCAAAAGACGTACTAGATGGGACAGTTTGCCTCCTTTTCTTGAAAATGCTTCTGTCCAGAGCAATGGATTTTTGCCACTGGACTGATTGTCAGTCTCTCAAATACATTAGACTAATATTTCTCAAAGTAAGGTCTGAAAATTAAAACCAAAATTATTCATATTTCTGATGTTTATAAATAAAATTACAGAAAATTATACATGGTGATCTCAATACTTTAAGGTTTTTCCAGACTTCTGGGGACTACATTTTTGCACCTGTCAGTCAACCGGATGCCTGTGGAGAGTCATTTTCTAAATGGAGAAGACAGTATACATATTTTCAGGTTTCAGTGTGGATTTTGGACTTTCTTTTCTTTTCATTGTTTTCAAATTACTTCTTTCTTAAACTGTTTCTTTTTCACCCCATACGAAGGATTCAAAACTTTACATTCATTCTGGTGGGAAAACATGCCCTCAGGAGACACCATCACATGAAATAAAATCCCCTGTACTGGGCCTCCTTTGCCATAGGCTGGGATCCTTCTCACATATGCAAAGTGGATGTGAAGTGTTGTCATTCTCAACCAAAACCACTGGCCACACAAGTGGAAGAGGAGACAAGCTTGTATCCTTTGAAAAAGAGAGCCTAGGTACCTCTGGAGCTCTGCAGTGGAAAGCAATACTCCTTCCCTCTGGAAGATCTGCACTGGGATCTGTGTTGATGTCACTGCTGACCAGCAGTTCTCTTTCTGATGACCTTAGCATGCCATAAAACACTAGCATAGATAAAATGAAGTTCACTGCATCTGTAAAATTGTAGCCCACTCTTCGTAACTTTTTCATTACTTCTTTCTCCCTGTCTTTCCTCGCTTCTTTTTCACATCCTAGCAATCCCTGAGCAAGTGAGAGAAGTACGTTTAGTTTCAATTTGACCACAGCTGCTCTGTGTTTTTTCAGAGGAACTGGTGGGCAGTTAGCCAGGGAGTACTGGAACCTGTAGGTTCTTACTGTTTACTTTGCTAGTGTGATCTATGAGGTTTTAGTTTTATGTGTGTACATCCCTCTCTCACAAATCAACTTCAATTGTGAAATAGTTTTCCTCTGTGTATACTTAGATAATGAATTCTTCCTGTTGCAAAGTGACCTCTAGAGTCTGAGAACTAGTTTCATTTCAATTTGTGTCAATGAAATTCTTGACAAATTGCTCTATTTAGAGTCATGTATATCCTGGATTTCAGTGCTGAGCATTGCTACCCCTCTGACAAAGATAAATCAGCCTGTAAAGTTTATCCTGTATCTTCATGTCATGACTGCAATTACAGATATGAGCCCAAAGTGCAGTCTCTGAACAAAGTAGGATGCATCACAGTGACACGCTATTTACTTTCATAAAGATTGCAGGCATCATGAAACTTGAAGGTTTTAGAAAAAAACAAAGCATGAGACTTAGCTAACGAAAACCAAACCCACTGAGTAAGTGTATACAGATTTATTTTCTGTATTCTTTCTTTTCTTTTTTCTTTCTGTTTAAGTGAATACCAGTTAAATGCTCTGTCAACTCAGTTTAGGATTGAGGTTATTGATTTAAAACTCTCTTCAGAACACAAAGAGCATTTCTGGAGGGAAGATATATGTTGACTTTTTCTGTGATTCTGCAAGATTCTCTTGGAGGAGCCATAACTGAATCTTTTTTATCAACCAAAAAAAGGCAACAAAATTTGTGTACTGTTGATCTGAAGGCAAAGCCTTCATCACAGGGATGATAAAGTCATGTGCTTCTGATTTGCACTTCCATATGCTGCACTGATACAAGCCAATGTTTCCTGCA
>NW_008620600.1:1577-2984 GCF_000691845.1 Merops nubicus | reverse complement strand
AAAAAAAGCCAATGTTCCCTGCAGCAGCTGCCACTTGTTCTTTTTCTCCTTGCTTCTAAATTATTTGTGCTTCACCTGTTCCTTTCTCAAATTAGCCTGAAATTTTTTTTCATTTATAGGCTTATGCCAACAGTAGCAACTGTACCAACTGGTACCTCAGCCTGAGATCAGTGGGTCATTCACTTCTGAAACAATGTGTTCTTAATTTCTTCAAATGGAGTCAGAGGTTTACAAAATTAGCTCAAGGATTAAAAAAAAAAAAAAAAAAAAAAATAAAAAAAAAAAAATTAAAAAAAAAAGGGAGTAATTTCTGAGCAGTATACA
Organism: Merops nubicus; assembly: GCF_000691845.1. Classification (NCBI taxonomy): domain Eukaryota; kingdom Metazoa; phylum Chordata; class Aves; order Coraciiformes; family Meropidae; genus Merops; species Merops nubicus. Next base: position 2,660 of record NW_008620600.1, on the reverse strand, counting down.
TGCAATGTACAAACAGATACTGTCATGAATCTCAGGACCAAAAAAGTTGATAATGTCAGCTCCAAGAAACTGAGTAATCAACCAAAACCACAGAAAAGAGCTTTTGTTAAGCAGCCTGTGATTACATTAATTAGAAATAATTTGACTCCAAAATCTGTAGTCAGACTGTTACAAAGTTGCTAAAGCTTTCAAGTTCACATACAAATCAAAACTGGAATATTTCACTGAAGACTTTTTCTCCTTCTACTATTTTTTACCATGTTAAGCTCTTACTCTAAAACCATCAATAAACTTTACCTTGACAATATCAATTTAAGGCTTATACACAATTTATTATTTAAAATTACAGTGAAAGTGATACTCATAACAACTGAATTCTTTTGTTCAATAAGAGAAGCATGCATGGGGTGTGTCTTTCAAACTGAAAGCTAGAAAATCAACCTTTTATACATTTACTCTTCTAATATTTGTGAAGGCAAGAGCACGCAGAATTTGTAATGTAGCTGTACTTCATCCAGCTTAATTTTGATTTTTTCTATTATGTTTGACTGAAGAGTATAATTTTTTTTAAAATCTTTTCTTCTCTTTATATGCCTACTCTTTCTTCTCAAGATATAGTTTGTCTATAAAAGGTTGTTAGTCCACATTTGCAAAACTATTCCCTCCTGATCTGATCTTCAGTAATACAAGATGGTCATACCTGAACCTTCCAGTAAAGGTTTCTAAGTCAGCTCTCATTAAAGTAGTGGGAAGTCCTTACTGTGTTTGCTGAGAGCTGAACACATTTTAAAACCTGGAGCAAGTCTCATTGACTGGAAGTTACAAAAAGAATTCAATTTCCATCTATCATTTATGATCTGCTATGACAAAAAGACTGTCAGCCACAGTTCAGAATCTCTGTGACTTTAAGACAGTTCCTAAATCAAAAGCCCTAATCAGCTCCTACAAATAATTATCAGTAGGCCAAGTGAATAAGAATTCCTTTTTTATTCATATCTAAACTTCAGAATTGTAAGAAGGCCTTTGAGTAGAATTTTCCATTATGCTTCCGTTTAGGGATTGGCATACAGCTATTAGTTGAAG
>NW_008620600.1:0-1546 GCF_000691845.1 Merops nubicus | reverse complement strand
CTCTGAAGAACTGAGAAAGTTCAGTAGTGAAATCCATATCTTATTCATTTAAAAGAAATCTTAGGAAAAAAAAATGCATAACAAAACTTCAATATATTCCAGTCCTCCTTCTACAAGGACATGCTGAAAAAAAATGAGAGTATGAATACAAGTAATACAGCAGCTTTCACTTTTCAGAGGAAAAAGACACAAACTCCATAGAACCATGTTTTCTGTAAGCACAAGTGTCCAGCCTCCTCATACAGACATAGTAAATCAAAGCAGACTTTTATGCAGACTGGGTTAGAAAGGAAAAGGAAGTAGGACTGAATTTGATTTCATGTTTGCTTTTGTTTTTTTAACTAGGATTTGAACTGAAGATTTTTTAAATGATGTTGAAGTAAAATTAACAAAAGGCAAGATGTCATAGGCAGGATCACTAATCAAACACAGCCTAGATAATGTGCACCATGTCTTGCTCAATGGGAAGTAATTACTATAACATTAGCTTTGCAGTGTTTAAACAACCATTTCATTATATTTTTTTCTACACTGATTAAATTTCCTCAATATTTATAATGCATCATTACGTCTGCTTTGTGTGCAGATAATGCACAGCATAGCTACTCATTAAAACTTCCCTGCTCTTCTTCATAATTTTTAATAAATCTAATTTGAATGATTTGCATAAAGTTTTAAAAAGAATTTTTAGTTCTTTATTAAAACCATCTTTTCAGTGTGAAGTGATGAGGCTACCACTTGCCAAAGGCAGGCTTTTTTGGTTTCAGTGCCTAAGGGTACTACCCATCCCAGACCTAAGTAAGCCTAAGCTTCGTTAACAAATGTTGGTATACTACAGGGGTCCACAGCCACGCACCCCTGTGGCATGGCATGAGCATATGACCTTACTGTCATTCCCCTCATTGCTATAGTATTTTGTCTTATGCGTATAGTAATGCTAAAAAATAAAGATTTGTCTTCTGGTACATAATAAGTTTTATGGCTATGAGGATACTTACAGAGAATAATTAGGGAAATAACATGTTGAAATTGTCTCAAGAAGAATTTTATATCCTCTCGAGCAAAAAGCTACTCTGACTATTGCAAGTCAGAGTAACGCTAATGCAAGCGTTGTAGAAGTTGGTTACTCTGGGCTGAATTTTTTGAATCTGAGGAAAAATAAAATCCTTATTTTTTTAAAAATTAAAAAATGAAAAAGCCTAGCTTATTTCTTACGTCATTAGATAAAAAAAAAAAATGAAAAAGAAATTTGATTTTTTTCTCTTTTTATCCTTTTTTTTTTCTTTCTTTCTTACATGTCTTACTTTGTATGTATGAACATTATATGTATGACAGACCTGGGAGCCCTGAGGGCCCTGGCTTTCAAATACACAATTACTGATTATCACAGTTTGAAACTCCATTCCCACTCACAAAGTATCATGAAGTTTGGGAGGAACTTTGTGACCAGGGTGAAAGTACTCCTCTGGCTGTCACCAGAATGAAACATCTATCTTCACTGATGTGAGCAGATCAGAGCTCTGATGCCCATGGTGGTGGAATTAAG
>NW_008620599.1:0-2303 GCF_000691845.1 Merops nubicus | reverse complement strand
TATTAATATATATAAATCATATTATGAAAAATATTTTAAATCCACCACATTTATTTCTGTCTGGGTGATCTGTAAAGACCCTATACGCAGGGGTTTCCCATCAAACTCTAAATCATTGTTGGTAGTTCAGAGCAGTTCTCAGCCCAGTATTGGTTCATAAATCACTTTCTGGAAACATCCTGTTCACTGATCATTCCCTGAAAGCTATTTCTACAAATTCATCCTGACATTGGTCAAAATCAATATGCCCCACATTTGTAACAGTTTGAAAAATAAGCCCAGTATAGTGGAAATTATTGTATTTTATTGATGTCATCAACCTGCACAATTAATTTTATTAAATCCTGACTCTGTTATAATACTCTTAGCTTTGACAATGATCTGGAAGAACAAACTGAAATCATCCAGAAAATGTTTGCAAATGGCACAAAATATGTTTGGGTAGATAATGCATTGCTTGATAAAAATAGTGCCTGCCCATACACACATACAGAAGTGTTTCAAATGACTCAAGAAGTCAGGAGTTTAGTCCGGCCTTCAGTGACAGGAAAAAAGAAAAAAGAAAGAAATGTCTTCAATGTACATCTGGTATAGCCTCACTTCCTTTACATACATAGAATGGTACAGAATTGCACTAGACATAATCTACATTGATATAGGTGCACATCTTTATAATACAGATACAAATCTAAGAGAATAATGGTGCAAGTGTTACTGGTATTGCAGATTCTACTTCTGCATTCACTCTGCTCAAGACAGTGCCCAAAAAGTATCAAACACAGGAAACAGCGTTGAGAGACAAACTAACATTTTCCATATGCTAAATGAAGAAAATAACCTTTCCTGAAGACAAAAAAAAAAAAAAAAAAAAAAATCTAGCCATTCAGCTTTACTATATAGAGAATAAGACAATCTCTCTACAAAAGAAGAGATCTGTCTGAGATGATGTTCCTCTTCCAGTGAACTCTGGTTTCTGCAGAGGTTCCTACATACAGATGCCCTGAGACAGGCTGAAACTTAATCTCTGAAAATCAGCTGAGTTAGGAAAACTATTTCTTCAGAGCCGACCACCTGCTAATGACTTCTGCATTAGAACTGAGAATATCATGCACCTCTGGATTTTGTATTTTTATAAGAAATGCATTCCTTCAATTCTCTCTGCTTTGCATTAACATTTATCTATGTTTTATGTTTTTTTCTGAATGATAAAAATCTACTGATGTGAAAGCCTGGTTTCTTTAGGATAAATTTCCTGAACTCTCCAGCTGATGGGTCATCAACAGAATTAGCTAATAGATGATTTTAATCTTTTGAATTATATTGTTTCAGCAAGCTAGTGCTGGTGTCCACGGTTTGGTGGAAAAAGGACCAGGGAAGAACCATGAGAATTACAACAGGGCTAACAATTACAGGGGAAATTTTCAGGGCAATAGTCCTTTTAGCTTATCCAACAGATAGCAAAGAAGTGACTGTACCATCCATATGTATCTCTGTGGGTTCTAGAAATTCACCAAAGAAGAGTCTCTCAATTAAATAAAAGCACTATAATAAAACCCACTAGCTGAAGCTGACATGAGGCAATTTCAGACCTCAGTTGTCATGCAGATTTTGTGAAGAAGGATATTTGCCTCTAAAAATCTCATCAAACAACATGGAAGAATACCGTCTCTGGGACTTTTAACTGAAGAACAGCACCTTTTTTCCCCCAGGAAGTCCACTCTAGTGCAAACCACATTTAACACAGGCAAGGGATCAGAACAGATTATTGGAGTGGTTGTTTCTGGCTGATAGATTTATGAGCTGCTTTCTAAAACAGATCAGCAGGGTAGTGCTTAATCTCACTGCAGAGAACCGCATGACTGTCCCCTTGGCAGAACCACATACTGCTCTTCTTGGGCAGACACGCCTGACAGCCGCCCAGGAGGGAGACCCGTAAGCTTCTGCCCAGCCAGCCATATACCACCCTCTCTGCACAGCAGTCTCCTCGGACAGAAATCGGCAGCATACTTTCTGGGACCAAGCCACATCATACCCACATCCCCAGCAACCAGCTGGCACTGCGGCACCATCCCACTGGAAACAACTGGACACAAAACAACCTTTTGGGGCACAGCCACCTAACGCGCTCACCATTGACCAGATGCGGGAAATGGGCACACTCCACATTGCTACACAGGAGTCTCCAAAACCGGTTTGTGGAGGGCGGGTGTCTTTTTACATGCCTGTCCAGTCTCCTCCATCCTGCCCCGGCTGTAACTGCTCTTCCCGCAGTCCTCCCCTGTCCGTCCGCCCGTGCCGAGCCT
>NW_008620598.1:0-1050 GCF_000691845.1 Merops nubicus | reverse complement strand
GGCACCTCTACCCCTCCCTCCGTGTCTCCCCCCTCCCCTTCGCTCATTTCGAGGCACAAAGCTAAAATAACGGGAGCAAAATGCCCTAGAGCAGCGGGAGGCAGGGGCTGGGCGACCTCTGCGTCACCCGGGCACCTTGGCACCAACCGTGCAAAAATATTTACTCACCTTGAAGATGGTAATTTGTTTTTAAGCTTGCTTTATTTATTTTGTTTTCATTTCTGAAATCATCTTTTGAGACGGTTTGAGCTCCCGTCGGGGGTTTAATTATAGTAAGCAGGAAGAGGATGGAAGGGGAATGGGTTGATTGTGGGGGGACAAATCCCAGCCCCCCAAGCGCCCGGATTGGGAGGGTGCTGGACAAAAAGGCTTTCTGTGGCCGACGCACAGGCTGAAACGAAGATCTGAACAAGGCTCCCAAGCCCCCTCTGACCGGTCTGAAAGCGATTCCAGCAATTAGGAATTAATTTGGCATGCTCAAAAGGCGATTTCACTGCGAGTTATATCAAGTTATCCAAAGTTGGTTACAGAGTTCAAGCGGTGGAAATGGGCCGCTGGGGTGGAGGTAAGGCTGCAGGAAAGGAAAACAAGGAGTGTTCAGGAAAGGCAGCAGAGGGGAAGCCATGGAGCAAGGGCTGGAGGGATGGAGAGGCCACGTTAGCCCCAGAGGTTTGCTGCCTTTTTGGGGATCTAGCAAGGGGGACATGGGGGACAGGGGACACACTTGTTTTTCCAGTGGGAAAAAGTACTAAAAATGTGCTGGAGGTTGTAGGCAAGAGGAAGATGAGTTTGAATTAAAAACAGGAGCTCAGTGGGTTTGCTGGCTGATCAGTATTTCAGGTACAGTATCGGGGGGGTGACCCCTCCCCAGTTAATGGCAGGAGCTGGAGCTAGCCCGGGCAGGGCTCACCCTGGGCTGATGTGTGGGGCGAGAGGCACCAGGAGGGTGTGGGAGGTGGAGGGGGGCACCACGGGGCTTTCACACACAGGCAGGCCAGCAATACAACCATCCATCACGGGGCGGGCCGGCCGCCCACCCCAGCCCCGGCA
>NW_008620597.1:23802-25068 GCF_000691845.1 Merops nubicus | reverse complement strand
AGGCCTTAGCAAAGTCAAGAGGGATGATGTCCACAGCTCTTCCCTTTTTCACCAGTGCAGTTACTCCATTGTAGAAAACTACCAGATTGGTCAGACAGGCTTTGCCCCTAGTAAAGCATGCTGAGACTCCTGAATTACCTTGCTGCCCTCCATGTGCCATATAAAGTGATGGCTAGATGGTGGTTTTCACTGGGGAAAACGGACAAACTGTACCTTAGTGTCTTTTGATCTCAAGAGTCTTTTAGTTCTATGTAGTGACAAATACAATCTTGAAAAAAAATCAGTATTACGTAGCTCTTCTATAATTATAGCAGTATTAACCCATAAGAAAGAGAACAACCAAATTTCAGCATGTTTCTGCTGGTACCCCTTAGCAGATCTCCAGGAAAGGGTATGCGATCATGAGCTGCACACACATAGCATGTATGCCTGAAACATATCACTATGATTTTAGTCATCCTTGGATTAGACTGTCCTTGAGACTTAGGCTATCAGTACTTGGCAGACTTATCATTTGTAAATTTTTGTAATTACTTTTTAAGCTTCTCTAAACTTGATACTCAAAATATGCAGCAGCAGCTGCAGTCTTAGTGGGAGCCAAAGACAACAATGTAGGAGCCCATCAAGTAATCTAAAGGCTAATGCATTTTAAAATATTGGACATGATTATCAGCTCTTCATCCACAGAAACAGAAGAATTAAAGGGATCAACCAACAGTTGTAAGACAATAAAGAAAAAAAAAAATCCTACTTTATTTGCACCGTGGAGATGATTTCTTTCCAAACCATGTGATTGAGCTGTCAACTTTTTTTAAGTAGTATTGTTCTATTGTAAGAGTCGGTCAGAAGAGGAATATTGTCTCAACCTTGTCATTAGAGACTTGGACAATCAGGTACCCTGAAATTTTGGGTAACATCTTGACAAGAGTCTGCAGCGGCCTGCCTGAAAGGGAGTTGCCAGTCCCTGGAATGGAATGTGGTTCCTATGGATACATGGGTGCAGACCCCAGGATGGACCCAGAACTGCACAGCATGAAGTGTCCTGTGCAGTGCTGTGACACTGCCATGAGGTGCTCTGTACTGCCCCATGAATTGGGCTGAACCGTCCTGTATTACCGGAAGGAGCCGGCAACTGCCCAGTTATTGTTAAGGAAGATGGATATCTTGATGCTGATAAAAAAAAAAATCAGACTAAGATGACCTTTGCTCATTATAATATCATTATAATGTGAAAACACACCTCCTGGCCAAAAGCTACCTGCCTCT
>NW_008620597.1:0-23771 GCF_000691845.1 Merops nubicus | reverse complement strand
CCCCCTTGACGTTGCGTGGTAGCCTCGCTCGAGACGGCAAAGATTGACAGGAGAAAGGTGGAGACTGCCAGGAGTCCATGGGACAGAGGAGGAGCAAAGTGCATCACCTGGCATAAAAGATGGATCCTTAGCAACCAAACTTGGGAAGCTTTCCCCACCGAGGATCACGACGATCAGAAGGACCATAGGGACGCCTTGGACCTGTGGTGGTAGCTATTACTCTCTTTCCCCTCTTTACGTTACCTTTCCTGTCACACATTTACCTGTCGTGCGCCGCTGTACGGGCACACAATAAAGTCTCACTGCTTGATTGAAGTAAAAATTCCCAGTTGAATTTTCTTTTGCACTCTGAGATCACAGTAAACGAACCATCACACACCCGGCAAGTTGAGCCGACCGTGACATCTATGTATTTTCCTTTACGGTTTTCAGAAGCATGCATGCATTTTGAAAAGTCTATATCCATCAACAGAAAAAAAAAAAAACAGGTGATTCCTCTCTTTTGGAAGAACTCCTAGCTTTACTTCTCTGCTATTACTCTTTTCTACTACTGGTAGCAGTTAGCTTTAGTCTTTGATATTTGAGTGGTACTTCTGCACAAGAAATGACAAGTGGCAGAGCTTCAGCTAACGGTACTCTATCCTCTTCCAAAGGTCTGCCTGCCTATCTTACTATCCAGTGCTGGGGGGAAACCAGATGGTCACAACTCCAAAGGGAGACTGAACACACTCTTGCTGCTCTGCAGTTTAACTATTTAATACCGCTGGAATCATTCAGGCAAAAACAGGGCAATAGACATGAGTGAGATGTGTTACTTAACACAGCAGAGGCAGCATTAATATGTACTAAGAGAATGTCGGATTATGTCTGTTTGTGATCTTAGTAGAAAGTGACCTTATGAAACATCCCTTAGGTCTCCTCTGAAACAATAGGGAGGAGAAATGAGTATGTTTCAATTTGCAAGCCCAGTGCAGAGATTTGTCTTTGTAGGAATATTAACATTAAATGTTTTTATACCTTGAGCTACATAAAAAATTAACAGTGTCTTATAGGCTGATTTACTCTGCTTAACTCCAGATTCCATTAAGGCTCTTATTTTCTACTGGAAAATAAACTTTCCCAATGGAAGGATTTTACCACTTTTTAACAGAGCAACCAAATGAGAAGGGATGAATCTAGGCCAGATGCATTTAGCAACAAATTACCTGAACATCATTTTATCTTTGGCAATTTTTGCCTAGAAGGTTATAGACATGAGTCAAGACAGTTTGGTACTCAAGGAAATGAGCAGTTTTGGCCTAAAATACAAAGTGGATATAGCCCATACTGTGGGTATGGACACAAAACCAAAAAGAGTCTGATTTTGTTTCTGCAAGATACCAAGCATAAATACACTCTCCACTTTACAGATTCTTCATGGTTAAATTTATTGCAATTCTTTGTAAGTACAGTATTATCAGTTCACACTACTCATAACTACTCTCCTAGTTATTTCATATGCAACCATACAGAGGCTATCCCATTTTCTGTATACATCTTACTGCTCAAGCAGAACAATAAAACAGTTGAATGAGCACGAAGTATAAAATGAGAATGTAAAATAAGGCAAGCATGATAAAAGCATTAGGCTTAGTAGGCTTTCACTAGAAAAACAGACTTTTCTGTCAAGTTTCCTTGGAAACTTTTAACAAACATATTGCAAAAGAGAAAAATGAACTTAACTATGGTAAACAAATTCCTTCCTTCAAGGCACTGTTGCATAATCTACAATGTCAATTTGAAAATAATTCAGGAAGTCAGTTGATAGAAATATTAACAAGTAAGAATAAAAAAAATCTTCAGTTAAATAAAAGGCTGAGTGGAAAACCAAGTTAGATTAAGCTTCTGTATGGAAGAAAAAATTTTGTCTAAGACAGCAATCATTCCAAATCTAAGTCTTATGAAATGAAACTACAAAATTAACTTTGTTATGAACTGCAAATTGAGATGTCCCAGAAGTTTTAGTAACAAGTTGTAAAGTTTGGAATTTGGTTTTTTTCCGTACAGAATTGTTTAGTGTATTATATATGCATGTTCTGGCATTAAAGTAACAAGAATGCAAAACTCTTTAAAACCAGTGAAGAGAAAATATTTCAAGGATATAACTTCCACTTCTCATATCAAATGGCTTTGTGTTTTCACCTGTGCAAGTGCTTAGCAATGGCAGATTGTTTTCAGTCACTGTACAGAACTTGCTTCACAAATACTCTGAATGGCACAGCTAAAAAAAAAAATGTTTTCTTTTACAGATCTGCAGTCTTTATCTTCCCTGTACATATTAATTGCAAGTCACCTGAGCTCCTCCTGTCTCTTCTACAGGACCCCTGTGGAATACCTCAAGGTCCATCCCATGTCCCTACAACCATTCTCAACTAGTTTCTTCCTCACTCATTTCCCCTCCCTATTTTTGAGGAGCTCCCAGCTAGAACTGCAGCATGTGGCTAATTGGGGTCAGCCTGCATGTGCTGGGTAGCTCAACACCTGGAGTACCACTCAACTAAAAAACCCTTTACACTGAAGACACCAAACAGTTTCTAATTTTAATTGTTCAGCAATCAGTGTTCAAGTTTTGAGGGTGAACTTAAAGGCAGAATATAAATCTCATTTTTCTTTGGCCAAAAAATAGAGGCACATGGATGCTAACTTCAGTATCAAAATCAGTACTGATGGGTTCTCCCTCTCTTCAAGATTGTGCATGTCAGGTGACCTGTACCTAGACAATTATCTCACCCCACCCTTGGGTAATTCTTAGGTCTCCACCCTCAAGAAATATTCATGCAGTTCTATCTGAGCTTACAGTTGGAAACTCTTCTAATAACTGTCAATCTTCACTAGGAATCTGGCCTCACAGCTGCTTGTGTCTACTTGGGATCTGTGGAAAGGAAGTATTTCCAGTGACTGGTTTGAAGCATTAAGAAACAGTCCTTCAGGATTCTTTTGCAAGCATTAATAGTTTCCTCTAAGAAATGGATAAAGCTTTTGTTGGTAAAGAAACCAGTAACATTACTTCTTGCAAGAGGTGATAAGTCAGTTATTACAGATGAATGTTTGACATTCAAACTAATTTTGTGGATCCTTACACTTGGCGCTAACTGCTGTTGAAAGAAAATATCTGCAGAATTGTTTTGGCTCTCATTTGACATAGCTTTGCTTGAATGAGGTAAAAAAAAAAAAAATTGTTGGCAATAGGGTTTGGGGGTTGTTTTCTTTCTAAGGTTGCAAATTTTTATTCTGTTGAAGGCTGTGTTTGCATAGTAAGACAACTGCAGAAGGAATGTTTTGAACATACATACCATGTATTTATCATAAAATACACTTTTCTAGGTTTCCAGAGCTTCCTAGAGAATACCTAGACAAAGAAGTTATGTTTGAAGATATGACCATTAATTACACCATTTATTAAATAATTATAATTTAGTAGTATTATTCCTCTCTGCAAAGGAACCAAAGAAGGTTTGAACCTAGGCAGACATGAAGAATAAAACCACTTCAGACAAAAAAAAAAAACAAAACACACTACCTGCCAACCTAAAAATAAACATCAAACCCCTTTGCAGACATGACAAGCAGAACAGGCTAGAGGCAAGTTAAGACAAGAACTTACAGCAGCCAATTTGATCAAATTCTTACAGTCCTGGTAGCAGGAACACATACCATAGATCTAAAAATCCATGCTTAGTCCATGTTCTCTGGTTCAGCGCAGCCATTTTTTGCTAACACTAAAAAAAGTATTATGCAGTTTGCCTATGTTGGCCAAGACTTCACACCACAATTTCAGGATCATAGAGGAATGTGCAGTTAAGGTAGAAAGAAGTTATCATTTCTGATTAAGTGGTGGGCTTTTTTTTTCCAGCTAGATCCTAGCCTCTTTTTGTTGCAAAATATTAATTCTGCTTTATTCAAAATCTAATTCTTAAATCTATAAAGAAAGCTTATTTTTTTACTATTGCATTTCCTATGAAAATAATATTTTCTACCACAACAGTTTTGAATATAGAGAAGTCTTTTTAAACTGCAAACATTTCCTTGCTACAACAAAAATGTTGTTATTTCAATGATAAATTCATATAAAAATCTGTAAAAGCATTCTGGTTTTTATAGTGCATAGAAACTCCAAGGTAAAATACAATAAATGTATCTTAGCAAGGGAAATCTGTATCAGTGTTCAGCCCTTACAGTCAATCACTTAAGGCTTATATGCTTCCCACTGTTGATTTGGACTAACTTGGAGCTGTCAAAGCTGCAAAATAAACTATGAAAACCTAATAAAGCATAGATCAGACTGGATTTTATCCAACATCCTCCAACAAAATTGTCAATTCTAGGTTGTGATATTTTCAAACCCAGAGAACAATAAAGTAGAAAAAATAGGATGTATTGCAAGAACCATACAGGCGTACTTGTGAAATTTCTGTGTAAACAATTATCACAAAACTGGCTTTGCAGCTGTCAGATCCTGCAGTAATTTGTGCAAATAAGGAATTTTTTCAGTTATATTCTGACATGGTACTGTATCCCCTTTGTTTCTCAACTGTTCTGAAATACTGCTGGAATACCTGATCTCTACAGTATCTCTTCAGCCTATTTAGAATTACATTATAGCAGCACAGACATCAGGCAGGACATCTTAAAAATTAATATCTTAAGTATTCAGAATATACATCGTTCTCATTTAAATGAAGCTAAAAAAGTTAGAATGAAGACATTTTACTGTTCAGAGGGAACTGCAAAACCATTAATGTTTCATTTAAATCATGATAAATATTTCCCTTTGACCACTTCTTTGGTTAAAGTAGCTGTGTCACATTTGCTTCATCTGCCAGCAAAAGGCATTTTCTTTGGTGGAAATACTTTTTTTGATCTTAAAAGTCCAGTTTTATAACACTTAAATAACAGGCCTACTCTATATTACTTACATCCTATATTCAGTGAATGCAAGGCTAGTTCCAGTTTAGCACAAAAATCAGTTTAGTTATAAACCAGGAGGTCTGATCATGTAAAAACTGCCTTTCAGCACTGAAGCAACAAACAGTGTTACCAACAGCAAAGGTCTAAATGCAGTATATCAGAATACTTTATCATCTGTATAAAATGAGCAGTTTTGCAGCTATTTTAAGCGCATCTTATTTCTTGTAAGTGTAGAGTTTAGTTTGAGCAGAGCAGATGTTTAAAATGCATGGCTGCATACATCTTCTGTAGCTTTGTGATGATTTCCACTTCTGTTGGCTTAAATATCCTGAACTGAAAAAGAATAAACACATTTTCTTATAACTGAATATTTTGCTGCTTACTATTTTCCTGTATTTGTTTGAAAGTGAACTTCATTCCAGTATATATTTCACAATTTTTTTCAATGGTGCAATTTGCAAATCCAAATCCTTAGTGAGTCACTGAGTGTCATGGGCCAAAAGGACTTTACAAGAATGGGACCTTAGATCTCATATAGGGTAAATCCTTAGGACCCTAACTCACAGAAATCAACAGGTACAATAATGTGCAGGAAAGAGGAGACAATATACTCTTCAAAAATATTTGTTCATGATTGTTCTCTGATTTGTTACCCTTTATATGAATTTTACCTGACACTTCTCTGTTCTTTAAAACAGAAGGGTCTGGAAACAATCTTCCTTTAGGTAGATGGTGTGTGATGAGTAAGATCAGTTCCAGCAGTGACAAGAGTGCAAAGTCACTCACAGCTCTCAACTTGAGATGCAGAATGGGAATAAGGGGAAATAGCCAGAGTGTGTAGGATTGGTCCTCAGACAGACCACCCTCTGACAATCATTTCCAATAAATGTAAGTAGAAGCAGCCCATAATTAGACTGTAAAGAGGGCAGAGAATGCAGGGAAGTTCAAGATATAACTTCTGCAGGGCTACATATCCCCCTCTTCCTTCTTCTGTCACTTATCCTTTCATTCACCATCTATTAAGCTCTCTTTCCTTTCCTAGACTACTACAATCCCTCGTCTCCTATCTCTGGTGCTGTCACATTCCCTACTTGCTATTACACTTGCACACTTCCTCCACAAGCTTACTTGACACCCAAAAGTGTGAAAAGCCTGAAAGAGCAGGATTTGGGACGTATCAGTGGTTCTCGTGCATGTCTGCACCTACCCTGGCACTGGCAGAAATGTTTCATGATCAGGAGCCAAGTGATTAAGGTGGTAAAACTGGGTCCTATTTTCATGACTGCACAGGTGAACAGAACTATGAAACCACAATGATGACGGCAACATCAATGATTCAAAAGGTTCTGGGCAAACTTTCTTGCTGATATTACATCATGAATGGCTATGCATTTGTTTCTATAAACAACAGTTCTATTATGTTCCCACATTTGAAAAAAAAAAAAAAGACTGGGAAGGCACAGTAGATTTCCTTGTCTATATGCTGCTCAAGAGAAAAGTAAACTCTAGGCTGTTTTGACACTTACCTTTTTAGAAACCAAATTAGACTTTTCTGTGCCTAGCACTACTGTTTTCCAGACCGTTGCTTTCTTCTGATTTACTGTAAGAAAGAGAATAAATTCCAAAACTCAACATTTAAGTTTAGCATGAGCACTGTCCTTCCAGTCCCACAATCCAGTCAGAGTACCTTTAATGTGTATTTGATTTTCTCTTTTAGCACATGAAGTTATAAGAAAAGAAGATTAAATTAAATTTAAGCAACTAAAGCACTAGCTCTTGAAGCCTTTCAGACAAGTAGTAAAAGCTTAGATCAGTCCCCCTCAAAAAAATCCCACGAAGTTCTGGGCAGAAGTTACAGCAGTATTCCAATAAATGATTGATGTACTGTAATTATATTAAAATTCTTTACACTGTATGAGAAGTGTATGCTCAAATAAACAAGCAATATACAGCTCAACATGTCAGAACATGGGCTGAAATAGTCATATGATTGGTCCTTCTGGAGTATCTACAAACTATATGGTACTGGTCACAATCAAGACTTGAATTAAGTTCTCCAGCTAAAAAAAAAAGTTCTGTTTTTTCTGAATCACTAGCCTTCCACCTAACACACTGTTGGATGTGACATTTTGTATTATAGCCTCATCTGCTAAGTTCAGTTGTATATTAGTCATCACTTGAACTAACAGAGAAGAAAAGTTCCTATGGAGCCATTCTCTCTGGTACACAAATCTATCATCTAAACAGCCAGTAGTTGAAATAACATTCAGTTATTAAAATCAGGTAAGAAGTATACAGTTTAATAGATTTCCTTACATGACTTATCTAAGATAGAACACCAAAGATCAAGCAGCTGATCAAAACCACATCCCATCAAGCATGAAAACATTTTCGCACACTATGCTACATTGCATTCCTACTAGAATACAGTTTCAGCATGTTTATGGGAAGCATGGCTGTGCAACAAGGGCAATTACTCAATTTTCAACCCAAGATAACTCCCCAAACACTCAGCAGAATAATAGCATAATATATTCCCAAGACATAACCCCACTATATAGTATAATTGAATCACAGCTTTAAAGCTGTTTAGATAAGGGAAAAAGCACTAAAATATATTTTCAGCTAACACTGGAAAAAGAAATGGGAAAGTGAACACAGAAGGAAACAAGGTCACTGCAGACAGAAATTCAAAAAGGGAAAGACAGTGCTACTCAGAGTACAAAAAACGAGGATAAACATAGGAGGAGAGAAGGGACTGAGGGGGAGAAGCTGGAGCACATTGGGAAAATCTGAAAAGAGAATCTGCCAGGCTTCATTTTAAAAAAAAAGGAAAGTTAGATCAAATGAACTGACTTAGCGTCAGAAGGATGGGCAGAGTGAGACAAGCATTGGTTATTTTAGCAAGCAAGCCTTCAGAAATGCATTATCCTAAGGAGGTGGGGAGTCAGCACAGAAGCACCAACCCTAAAGCAGCAAAACAGCAACAGGAGTGCCTGCACCTGCTCCTTTGGCTCCAGTAGTGCAGCTGTTCCTGTGCCCAAGAAGCCCAAGCCAGCAGCACACTGGAGTTACCACTAAAGTGGTCAAAAACATGAGCTCCTAAGACTCCATCAGCTAGAGGCTTACCTAGAAGAGTAAGGGCTTTGACCATATTCAGGTGAGAGGAATATATGTTAATATGGACAACTAAAATACATGAGGAAAATTTCAAAGCCTCTTTTGAAAAATTTTCACTGATAGTGATTTTCCTCCATTATAGCCTCTCATAATGAGTTTATAATGAGGACACATGGTGCTCTAACAAAAAAAGTGAAATATCTTCCAAACACTGAAACCAACTGCCAGGTAGAAAATAGCATTCTGCACACTCTGGAATTAGGAAGTCTTAAGGAAAGTAATAAGCTGTACTTTCACATTCACCATTAAGCCTTACCAGATGGGTCAACAAGGTATAATTTTATAAAGCACTATAATAAGCAAAAAAGCAAGCATTTATCTCTAGTATACAAATTTTTTACTTACAGTTGCTCAACTTGGTCTAATTCTTTTTCATCTTCTGCATAACAGAAAAGGGATTATATAAGGTCTCTATTTAACAAACACTAAGTTTTGTTTAATTGTTTGGATTAGAGTAAATAATGCAAACATTTTTCATTGTATTAGTTTTCTTAAATTTGTAATTCAAATCATCTTGTTCCTCTGTTCAATGGAATTACCTGCATATTGGTCAAAAAGCTCACTTCTACCAATCTTATTTTAATATATATCAGGTTATATAATATACACATATGTATAAGCTAAAAGACAATACATCTATGAATACGTGTATAATATAGACATACACAGATTTTATATACCTAGTTCCTTTTCATCTTTCACATCTAGTTTGGTTTACCCTCACCTATGTGTGCCTTAGGTTCAGCAACAGTGAGTTCTGTCTTAATACATTTCCTTCTTACTCAATTTCTTGACAGAAATTTATGCCATGAAGACTGTTCACAGTTGCTTCCATTCCTAAGCACTCCCAAAAGAAGTATACCTCTAAATTCCTTTGTCATGTAAGGTAAAAAAAAAAAATAAGGACTGTATAAAACCATTTATGGAAAGTATTGCTTATAGAAATCACTTTGTACGTGAGTTCAGGACTCCTGGGAGAGATTTAATCTAAGATAGTGCAGTGTCCTAGGAGAATGTATTTTTATCATAAAAAAAGAGATAGGAAAATCACACTGAAGTTCATAAATGAAGTGCAATGGGTCTGTCATACCTTTCTAACTTTGGCCACAATTTCAATGTCAAGCTAGAAAATACTAATAAAAGACTTACCTGCACATTTCTCTTCCCTTTTTGTATATAGCTCATAGAGGAAAATGATAGTTACTAAAATAATAGCTTCAGCCATAATGGCTAGAAAGGGTTTGAGAGGCACCAGAAGAGACAAAACCTTGAGCTTCAGCTTTCCTACACTTTTCCCTAACTCAAAAGCAGCTTCACACCAATATACACCATCATCTTCCTTGGTGATCTTCAATATCTTCAGATGGGTTACATTGGCAGATATGGTATTAATGACATACTTGTCTGCCAGCAAAGAGCCATTAATGGCAATCTGAAAATAAAAAAAAAATACAAGCCTTATTAATGCAAAGATAGTGTTTAATCAAATTATCCTATAAACACAACTCTAAACAAAGATGTTAAATGAGTTAAGAAAAAGTGGCATTTGCGAAGTATGTTTAGTCCACCTCTAAGGGAAGGATTTATCTCAGCTGCCGCCCTGGTTCCCTTTACATTCAGCGCAAGAAGATAGGCACTTTCAGTAAGCAAGCTGTCTGACCTGATTTAGTCTCAGATCAGATGAAAGGTACCCTTGACTACTGAATCTCCACTGACAAGGCAGCCTCATGTGTCAGGATCTAGTGTCCAGGTTTCACCATGGCACAAAGCACACCCTTTCAAGCAAGCTGAACTGGAAATGCTGCTGAACTGGAAAATATGGTGATAGTCTCATAAGTCAGTGCTACTCTCAGCAGTCTAAAGGAGACAGGGCTATTCACCTCCTGTCAGTTGACAGTGCTTTCCCTAGAAAAGGGCTAGAACTAAGTGGTTTTGCTTCCAAGGTTAAGGGGGATCCTGAAAGGTGGGTGTGTGAAGGACACTGCTGAGCAAGATTTTTTTCCTCACAATGTTTAAGGCAAGAGCTGAAGCAAGGAGAGATTTCATCTCACTGAGAATCAAGTGGCACAACAGTCTCCACCACAGGATGGCTTCCTTCAGGTCCAGTCCCATAAGAGGTCATACTATCTGGGAAATCCAGAATATAACTGTCCCTGGAGGAGAAGGAACACACTCCTGTTCTCCCTCCAGTCTCCAATACCTTATGTGTCTTTAACGGCATGTCCTGCCAGGATCAGACTCTTTTGGTATCAAGTAGTAAGATCGGAGCAATATAACCACATAATAAAAACAGTATCTGAAGTCTAGTCTGATATACTTTACATCCCAGATAGGATAAAGCACAGCAAGGACTTTTTTTTGAAAAGAAACATTAAACAAATCAGAGCAAAACCTACATTCCTCCTGTAACAATGAATCCTTAAAGTTACTGTAAATCTCTGTGTATGGAAAAAGTCTGATACTTTTAAGTAGAAATGCAGCTTGCATACCCTACAATAAGAAATCACCATTCTTTACAAAGTGTCTGTACTCGAGCTTTGCCACAATGTTTTGCTTGGCCAACAGATGGAAACCTTACCTGTTCACTTCCATTGGTCATGTACCAGGTCCAGGCAATGGGAGTATAGCCAGGACTTTTACAGATCATTACAATGATGTCCCCTTCATAACTGATTATGGGTTTTTCTTTTCCTTCAACTTTTGGTACTAAGAACAAGTAGGAAAAAGTTAATCAAGTGAGAGCTACAGGTTTTAATTATAGTATTACAAAAAGTTAAAATATATTTAGGTATTAACTTATAGTAGTTTAGTCACTTTCCCTTAAAAACCACAGATGATTCTATCATTTATGACATGACATAAACAGTCATTTCAAGGTAATATTCCATATGCAGAATTTGTGCAGAAGTCTACAGGAATCCTGTTCTCAGTAACAGTATGATCTTAAAAGTTTCCACTTACTACTGAAAACCAAGTGATAATCAGATGGATTTCTATCTTTGCCCATTTCCTCTTTTCACTCCTTGACAGCTGCGAGCTACCCGCTTCAGTTCTAGTACACTAATTTCTCTGCAGCATCACTCAATCTGAAACGCTGATAGAATCCTATTCCAGCCATAATGCTACCACGAAATGGTATATGGCAAGTTGTCTTAATTACAAAAAAAGTTCTCTGCATGCACAGAACTGCAGATTGATGGACCTTTGTACTTACAAACATTTTCTGAGCTAAAGCAATAACTTTTAGGTCCATGCCAATAAAAAGGACTTTTGTTCCAATCTTGCTAAGAACAGAAGAAACATATCAGGCCATAAGAAACAAATCAGTTTATAACTTCAGAGCTACTTGTCTCAGCCATTATAACTGCAGATGCCCCACAGCTTTCCAAAAGCAAAAGCCTAAAAAAGGCTGTTGAATGTAGCAAGGCATCCCACAGATATAGATAGAGCTGAGCAAATATATCGTGCCAAAGTATTTCCCCTTCCCCCTTCTTTCCCTCTTTACTAGAATGTTTGTCAGTCTGTTTCTCAGATACATTCATTTTAAGTTTTACTTCATGTTTCTTTGGTCTATCTTGTCAGTACAGATCCAGTACATCTTTTAAATTGTATCAGTCACACTAGATTGTATCAGTCACACTAGATTGAACACACCAAGAATTTGCTTTCACCAGCTGTCATTGAACAACTTGGTATAAAGTAAGATAGTTCTTGTTCCCTCCATTTCTTGACTGGCTGAGCACAAACTAATTGCCCTGAAAAGCTGATTTCTCATGAGTATTCAAACTTAAATTTCCATTGCAGAAATACATATGTAATCAATTTGTTAATAAGAAAACTGCTTACAGCCTCAGAGTTTGCTGTAGCACATCAATCCAGCCTCACTGCTAGTGAATTCTTTCATGTCATATGTTTTCTATTAATCATTAAATGTAGTGGCAGAATATCATCACTGCTGTCACTAAAAGGGACAAGTTTATGAATAAATGCTGCCACCTCTTTTGCAATTTAAAGATTAAAAAAACGTATTGGGAAAAAAAGAATGAGACATGAAAACAAAAATATCCTTAAGCTCAGCACAACAGGTTTACATGAAAGTCAAAGGATTTAGCTACAGGTCTACCAGAAATACATGACCATATTGGCCATGATTAAAGACATGAATATTCATCGTAAGTTCTGGGATCTGGCTCTAGCAGAAGAGTTAATCCTTGAATGCAAGCAAGAAATATGCTTTGTCCCAGGTATTTTTGCAAGTAGATCACACAGGATTTGGTCATAAGACACTGCTGCTGCACAGAAAAAAAAAAAAAAACACACACAAAATACTGCTGAAGAGATGAACAGATAGGTGACCACACAAGCATTTATACCAGTGAGATTTCCACACTGATTAAAGACCAGTAGTTTCATAGTGCATGTATCTAGACAGCTGATTAAGTATCCCTGAACAAAGGGCAAACACAAATCAATGTATTCGTAAGATGAGTCTTTAATATAGTTATTAAAACACTTTATACCATTTAAAAATACCCACAAATGGTCTCTATATTTAATAATTTGAACTTCCTTTATGCATCTCTTATCTTGTGCAGACCTAGGTAAAAGCATAACTCCTTAAAACCTGTAGGGTTATTCCAAGGCAGGATGAGAGGGAAGGGGAAAGGGGTAATGCATCCAATAATGCTTAACTGCTTAGTGGAAAAGCTACTGCAAGTAGTTACAGCAGTGATGACTTTAGCTATTGAGTCTATACCAGCACATTACTCATCTTTCAGTTTAAGAATTGTCTCTGCATTATTGACTGGAAGATTCAAGGACTTCTCCTTCCCATTTCCTTCACTCTTGCATTAATCTCAAAATGTGTCAAGGCAGCACTTCTTATGGCATCAGAAGTGGCAGCACTCAACCATTGTGAAGCAATTCTCCCATCTTATAATACATCAACCAGTCCTATGCACTGTTCTGGAAAAGATGACTTCCCTGTTGAGTCATTCTGCCCTTACTGAAATAGTTACTGTGTACTTTCAAAAGAATAAGATGTCCTTAGACATCTTTAATCTACAACAGACTTGGGTAGCTATTCAACTAAGCCTTGCCAAAATGTTGACAAGAAAAATAGTCATTTTCAGAGATTAAAAGGTCTGAATAAAACACAATTTTGTCTTTTTTTTCCCAGTATTGCAGGCTAGTTGCCCCTGGCTGAATGCTTTTGGTTTCCTCAAGTGACTAGATATCCCACTGAACAAAGGCAGCTTGCAGCACTAGGAATTACTAGTTAGTTCAGGTGAGGTTAGGATAGTTATTTGAAGAGTTAAGTGTTTTTAGGAGCCTGCATTAAGGGAGAATCTTTCCTATATATGACAGTTTGTGGAGCTTTCACGGCTCCAATGCTTCCTTTTGTCTTTGCAAAATTTAGGTGGTGGGAACAGTGGATGAAAGAGTGCTCACTGGAGAAGAAGGTTCCCACCAGCTTCTATGTTTCATTTCTACATGTCTTCCATTCAACTGTATTTTGCCTATTACTGTCAGGGACAACAATATTGGAGAAGAGAATACAAAACAGAAGAAAGAGCACTGAAACTGCCCAACAAAGTACACTAACTTAATGTGAGTGCTGTTCTTATACAGAATAAAAGATGCACTAAACCAATAAATCAGTGTTTCAGGAACACAACTAAATTTGTGTTCAATCTGCCTCCATTCTGAAAAACCATTGCTCCTCTTGTCACATCAAATCTCTGGCCAAACTTTCAAGTCATTGGTTCTACTTTCTGAATAATTTATCTGAGACACCATCCTTTCCTACCATGCTCCAGAAAGTGATGTGAATTTAGTCCTGCCGTAGCAATGGAGAGGGAAAGGGAAATCAATTGCTGATTTAGGAAAAAAAAAAAAAAGTCTTATACGCTCTTTTGGTTGTTAACAAATTTTGTTAAAAAATGCTGTTAGGTTTTGCTTCAAATTTCTTCTTCCCTCCATGCTATAGAAATGCCTTTGATAGCAGTTCTCACTTACCTTGTCTACATTACCAACTGCTTATCAAATTAAGTTGCGATTTCCATACTATCCAGAAACCATATTAATACACAATTTCAGTGGTTAAGTGAAGCAAAATTTTAAATGTATTAAAATGAAATAAATTTAAAAACAGTTACCTTGTAAATGAAATGTAGCACTGATATCTTCTTTACCTTCCAGAATACAACTGTAACTTCCCATCTTACTGTTATCTGAGATCCACAATCTTAAAAAAAAGTTTCACCAATTTGCTTTTTGTTTGTATTTTCTTTCATCCTACAGCTATCAGGGATTGCTAATTAACATTCTAAAGAAACCAGCAGATATTAGTAGTGGAGCAAAGAACCTCAGAACATCTCTGAAAGACTGGGATATAGGTTAGCGCAGCTAGAAATAGCATGATATTTTTAAGAACACAGAAGCACAAGCACACCTGGAACATAAATACCATCTGCACCCTTGTTCTTCTCGGAAGGCTAAATACGTTTAAACAGCATGATCCACAGTTTACTAAATTAGACATGGTTTTAAAGAACTGGTATCTGATGAAGTCCAGGACCTTCTTGCTGACAAACAATACATTTCACAGGCACTTTGAAAAATATTTACATGGTTATGTTCATGTATATGGAGTAGCAGTTAAGTATCAGTACATTCTCATAAGATTTTCTATCATAGAAAAATTTTCTATCATAGAAAAATATATAGATTTTATTGATGTTAAGAAACCAAAGCTATACAGAAATCAGATGGAAACTACCTGGTTAAAATTAGCCCATTTACAGATTTTTAAAGTCCAATGGTAAATTGTATCAACTGAAGCAAGTTTTCTACAACATTTTTTTAATCTATATGGAGGCTCAAGAAGAGCTAAGAAAATCTTTAAAACAACCCAAGACATCTTTACTGCAAAGCTAAATTCTTCTCTCTCTCCTGCTAGTTATGAAGGAAAAGGAGTGGCCACCGATGCCTTTCAGACTTCTGCAAAGCAACAATGACATGGAAAAGAATGTGGAAAACTAAGTTGAGGTATTTTAGCAATCTCAGACTGAGATTATTACTTCATTTACTGAACAGAGTTACTGGACCTCAGAGAGGTGTGTACCTGTTGTTTTCTTGTCTTGAAGAAAACTTGTTCTCCAGCACTAGCAGAGGAGCAGCTCCTCCAGACTAGAGTTAACAGCAACCCTTCTCCTTCCCTGCAGCTTTAATATATGTCCATAATCAACATATTGATCACCATATTCTTCTCTCTTCTGATATATACATGATTAGTACTTGGCAGAGTATACGCATGTGATAATTCATTAAAAACTGCAAGTCAAACTGTAAAGAATGCTACTTACTGGATGCTCCAACTGTTTTCAGTTTTATTGACATGTCTGATTGTTTCATTTCCCCTCTTCCAAGTCACTTGGAGACTTTTTAAATTAGAGTATTCACTGTCCAATCTGCATGAAAGTTCAACTCCAGTTGCACTGTCCAAAGTGATATTTTTTTCCACGGAAGTACCAGAAACACCTAAAAGTTTTAAATATTGTTTATGAAAAACATACTACTTCATTCTGGGGGAATAAGAGATTCAAGGATTGTGTTTCACATATTCTGGATTACAGGTGGATATAGCATGCTACTGTTATACTTCCCAGGGTGGGAAAAAAAAAAAATTAGACAGCATTGGACAAATTTTCTTCAAGCCATAACCAAGTTACAATACACATCCATTACAAAATTACACTGTCACTCCATTCTGTAGATAAACTTCCTAGAGGGCTCTAATACAGACACATAGCTATTAATTTCACTGAAAGCAAGACAGACTTATGCTTCTACATAGTTTAACACAAACCAAAATACATTAAGTACTTGGCTGTCACCAGAGGGAACAATGTCTGCCCTGAGTTTGTACTTCCTTTCTGACTTCACATTTGATATTTAAAACAGGAGGATTTCTTGGGTTAAAAATATTAGTAAGTATATTAAAAGTTATATTAACCATATCAAAAAGAGACTTGTAAATAGCTATAAGCATGCAGGTTTTAGCCAGTTGCAGATTTTTTGAGATTATAGGTGATGTCCTGATGCTAGTGAAGTTGTCAATAAAATCCACAGCTAACACTCCTGGATCTGGCCTTTCATGCTACAGCTACTCAGCTTGAAACCAAACCATCTTCAAACTCAATTATGGCTAACTTTTCCGTCCTAGGAACATGCCAGTAGAATTAGAATGTGACAACATTCCACTACAGTAGAAAAGCCTGACACTTTGTTGCTTTTAAGCTCCAGGAACATAAAAATACTGTATCCAAAATGTAGCTTTCAACAGGAGGTATCTTCTCTGATCCATACAAAGTCTTTTATAAAAAACACCTCTTTGTAGCTATCAGTGACATTTTATTTTGTAACTGGCCTTTTCTTTCATGCCTTTTAGAAACAGCTGTGGTTAGTCCATCTGAATATTCCATGAAACTTTACTCCAGGCTTCACCCCAATTCTAGATCTACCCTGTAGTACTTGATGGTAAGGAAGTGCAACTGTATTTCACAGCTCAAATTCTGAGAGAAGCAGAAGTTTTAAGGTACAGCTCACTGACTTAGTAATTCAAGCCATACCTAAGAAGCAGCAATGTCTGGCTGAAGTTGAAGCACCAGATACTGCCATTAAATATTTGAACTTTATTGGGCCTGGCAGAGACACAGCCCACAGAACAGCATGCCCAGAACCCCAAGTCCAAGCCAAAATCCTACAGATCTGTTGAACTGCAGGTTAAACTTCAAGATGCAAAACCTCAGTATTTCATAGCAGAGCAAAGTCAGTTACTGCAACTCATTTATTAGTTACACTCAATAAATAAGCCAAGCATAACTCACTTTTTAGAGGTTGTTTATGATCAAAGTAACTTTACAAATTAAGTTGTTTTTACAGAAGCAGAAGTTGCACAGTCAGATTACTTACCCTGGCTAAAGCTAGAGTTTGTACCCTTTGAGATTATTTTTAAAATAATTGCACATTTTAAAATGAATGGAACATGAGAACTCCACGCTGTTGAAGATTAACCACTAGGCCTGGTATCTGGAGCATCTCTGTACCAAGAGTGCTTGTACCAGAACAAGAAATAGACAATACCTTAAGGTGCCTGCTGGAAGTAAACACAGCATAAATGCTGTGCAACTATATCCTTAAAACATCATACCAGTGCTTTGCAAAGGAGTACTAACTGTTCCCCTCCAATTGAGAGCAATTTCACTTAGATCAGTTTTTCCAGTCACCCAGGTAATTAGTTATAAATTATTATTTGGCAACAGAGAACATTACATCTACTTTAGGAAGAGGCTTATGTTGCTTTTTCTCCATGTTTTAACTCCTGTAATGCTGCAAAGTTGGAGACAGCATGTAAGCTTGTTAGGCAAGTGGAATCAAAAATGCAAAGAAATTGTCATTTTGTTTCAGGAAACAGATAACCACTAGTTAAAGCAACTAATAGCTTCAACAAAGTAAGACTCTCATTCTTCACTGCAAACTAGGTACTAGAACATTATACTCAGAGCAAGCATTCACCTTTTCTTTTACTGAGCTCATCACATGCCCACCATAAGCATCTTCATCAAGAAACTGCCTTCCCAGATACTTCTACAAGTCATAAAAAAAACCTGAGTAATCATATACATTCAGTATAACATAACTGGAAAAGAAAATAACATGCTCACCAGGTAGAAGTAGCTCATACTCCACAAAAGTGACGTTAGACACGTTCTCTTTGGTTGCCTGCTTGAACTCTTGCGTAGCAAGGTCTTGACCTAACAAGGTTGTGGGTGAAAGCAAAGTGGTAAGTTATGATCCTATAAAGGTAACCATACAGCAGTGCATCAATACAGTATTGCAATTGTTTCTTACAGTAATCTTAAGGGCAAAGGACCTTGCCAAGTGATAATTAGCATAGAGATCCTTTCATAAACCTTCTCTAGAGCAACAGCATTGTGTGGTTGTTGTTGTAGTAATTAAGACATTTTAGAAGACGGTTTGTAGCTTCAATATAACATTATTGTTGTGAATGTCAATCTAAAGAGGTCATAACTATAGAAGACATGTCTGTATAAAACATGTGACTGCTTTTACCAGGCGTAGATACATTGTGTCCAACTGTCAAATGATCTGAAGGACTCCTCTGGCTCTGCCAGTTGACAGTTTGTGTAGTTGTCATAGGCTCTGGAAGATGAAAAAAGCAAACATTTACAAAAAAAAATTAATTTTCTTTCAATTGGGCAATGAAGCAAAAGAAATAGCACTAAATGTTTTAAGCCGCATGTTTTACATGCTTGCAAAGTAATTTTATTGTCAGTTGTTTTATAATGCATTTCAGAAATATACAAACAGTAATGATGGATTGAATATGCCTAACCATACAGCATTATAGGATAAAACTCATTTTGTGGGAGGAAAAGGGCTTCATATCTGAAGTCCACAGATTGAAAAGGTTCTCACTCACAATTGGGAACACAGTAAACTGGGCTACTGCTTCAGTCTTCTGAGCAAAGCACTGGGTGGCAGAGTTGATCACTGTGCAGCAGAAGTAGTACCTCTGAAAGCCTACACCTTCTCATTATTAACTCCTCTTCACCTCCCAGTTTGGCATTTTATGCAATAAAAGTTCTTAAACACATGCTTCTGAGCCACAGGTGAGAGAATCTGGCTGTGATGAAGGAGCTCCATGCTAGTAGTTTGCATCTAAAGGAAGGCATGTGGCTTATGCTTGCTCAGAGACCAAGTTGCTGGCCCATTCCATGACACTGTTTTTCTTCATCAACACATCAGTTCACAATACAAGGAATGTTATGCCACAAGCAATCAGCTTATATCCTGGCTTGTTCCGTCTGTGCTTTCATACCACTCCTCATTCTTCAACCCTTTTATGTAAAAATAAACCTGTATACCAAGGTGGGTAATGCAGAAGAACAGAGCTTCAGGCGAGTTCATCTGGTGATTGTTGACAGTAGACTGCTGCGCATCCCAACTACTAGTCCAAAATAGCTTTCTAAGCAAAAAATTTACAGATCTGTCTCCTGGCACTAGAGAGTAAATCCTGTTCCTCTAGACAAAAGCACATGCAGGACTAGATGTTTGTCTGATGGAGAAACGAACTAGTCCAAGTGTTTACCCCTGACACAATAACTGAAGGTTGACAAGAGTTCTGAGAAATCTTTCTCCGTCTGTGTGTGGAAACACCTTGACAGCATGCCAAGAATGTCATGGATCACATGCGTTTGTCACTCTAGCACACACATCACCTTGTTTATTACTCAAATCCCTCAAGATGATACATTCAGAAGGCATTGGTGGCAGCTCATATGATAGTCGTCAATCCATAAAAAAAAAAATCTTAAAAATGTCTTGCACACAACTACAACCATCATACTAGCTTTCTTCTTCAATTCACATATCAAATGAGAGTAATCAGGTGAGGTCACATGAGGTAAAATAAAGTCTTTGTATAACATGTATGTGTGTACTTATGGAATGAGTTACTGAATCTATTTGCTGTGGCAACCCCGCTAGTTCTCTAGCACATTGTGCTAGAAAGTTCTGAAGATGAACGCCAGGTAAATAGCATTGTCTCCAATGACAAAACTAAAAATAGAATAACCTGCTAGAAGTTGCTTGAGTTCATGTATAAATATAACTTAGCCCATGTTTGATTTGCACTAATCAACATGAAGTTTGGTACAAAGCTGAATTCCTGCTTCTCTGATCTTTCTGGAGAAAGGAGACATGGAATCAACAATCATTGGTTTCTTTTCCTGACTGGATCTTCTCTTCTCCCTGTCAAAACCACAATCAAGGTCCAGAATACTGTGGAAAAAGTGTGGGGACAACAGAAGGGTTTTCACACATCCATAACTTAAAAACAGACAGGTGAAGATAGCAGGCACAGTAATGCAAGGGCATTATTATACACCCCACAAATTCAAGAGCGTAAGGTCAACTTCTCACATGAAAAATTATCCACTGTTAAGTGCTAGAACAGAACCTCCCACAGCAGTTCTTGTTTAGGAATTGTCCCTTCTCCAGAGTCATTACCATAAGGCAATAAGGGCAACAGATCATGCAGTTGGCAGATGGATAACTTTTTTGTCAGTCCTTGAGAGGCTTACAACACTTGCAGTGGCTTTAAAAGGCCTAAGTGATATTTATGTGTATTCCTTCCGAGAAGTCACAATCTTCTTTCAAAGGACTTCAGCATGAAAATGTAAACCCTGTGTGGTAACTTAGTACTACTAGAAAAAAGTATTTAGTTCTAGGTGTACATAAATAAAACAGTTACCAGGAGATGATTCATTAAGTCCAGCTTGCATCTTAGTCAGAGAGTTTGCCTTAGACTGACTGGTGTCTTGTGTTGTCATAGCTGGATCTAAAAAGAAAGCATCATTTAAAGAAATTTTATTCTCGCTCAGTTGAACCGAGTTAGACAAATCTAGCTCATTAAGAGAATTCAGATGGAACATACTTACCTCAGCCTACTAGCTCCATTTTATTCCTCCCAAGTTCTGAGAATATACAGCCAAAATTTTCAAGAATTACTTCTCATTAGTTCTTTAGCTTACTTTAGACAAGAAAAGATTAAAGAACAGAAGCAGAATTTATTTGACCTTCAATTTCTGTATACAGATCTTTCCTTGTAGTTAGCCTATAGTCAGGCAAAGCCATTCTTCAGAATATTCCAGCAGACAAAAAGATTCTATGACCTGTACTCCTGTCCTGTTTGTGAGCTTAGACCTCCACATCTTATGACACTGGCACTAGTTGATTATTTTTAAACACAGATTAACAGATTCACTAATAGAACAAGGACCTCATTACAACCTTACATGTCTACCCCATTTTGTGATGCAGCAAACAACCTCCTTTCCTTCTGTTATGACCTCAGTGAGCAAATCAAAAGGCATCTGTGTCCAATGTGGGTCTCACCAAGTAACACTAATTATTTGTTTTCCTTAATACCATTGCAAATCTCATTCTGCTCCTATACTACAGTTTTTGTAAGAGCCAGGCAAGATTCTAGGTTTTGCTTTATGACCTGGACTAGAGAAAAGACAGAAGGGGAAGAGGCAGAAGACTTGTTTAGTTGGAATGTTGCCATGTCACTCTTCTATTAAGAATTCAAGGTCTCCAGATGTTTCATAAAAATGGATAACTACACTCCTACCCCATTTCAGCACTATAGGCACAGATCACCTACAGACTCAACTGTCACCTCCAACACAGTTACTACAGATTACACCAGAATCACACCTAGTTTGAGCCATCTGTTTTCTCAGGTGGCCCATCATACTTCCACCAGTTTGGTTCAAGATTCAAACAAGATTATCAAAGGATATGATCTTAAAAAAAATTAAGTGTTAGTGGTTCTTAACAACAGACACTTAATTTTTCTTACTTTTCCACATAAGCCCACTGGTCCCTCCACCAAGTGTTCCCTCCTAGCCCTGCACCCAAGCAAAGAACTTACAAACCCTGCTCTGTCCAAGTATCTGCTGGCTCATGACCCAGTGCGTAAAAAGACTGAGTCTTATTCTCCAATTGACAGAGGTGCTAAGAGCAGGGAGAGTTACTATGCTTCTGATATTCATGGTAAGGTTGAAGAAAGGTCTATGAATTTTCATATCTGGAGGCATTCTACAGATGCCATGGATCACCTGACTGTCAGCTTAGTAGATGCCTCACCTGCACCATAATTAAAAGCCTCAAAGATGATAAATTTAGAAGGTACCAGTGCCAATCTGTACAGCCGCTCTGCTATCTCTCTGCAAGGAAAGCAGATAGCCTGCAACATGGTTTGCATACTAACGGGGGTCTCATCTTGGCTTTCTTACTCAATTCACATACAAATTGAAAAAAGGGAAAAAATTCACATGCAAAGCAGTCAAGTAGTATTATTTCTAGTCACCACTACTTCCACATCTTGGCTCCTACCTGTCCAATGTTATCCAGAGATAACATTGCACTGCTCTTTTCCTCCCATACACACCTGCTGAATAGCATCAGAGATCCAGATAACACTAATCATGCAGAGCTGGGTCATCAAGCCAGCCAGTGATATAAACAAGTCAAGTGGAATAACCTCCCAAACTACTGATTCACAGCTGCATGTCTTAGTCTATAATTGATTTAAATTAGACTTAATAAATAGCATTGTAGCTGCTGAGTTCATGTTGCCCTAATCTTTACTCAGGAAGGAGTAGGTGAGAGTATGAGGTCATTTTTTCTGCCTTACCTCTACTACCTACTGCAACTAATATTTGCAGAATAAAATGTGGATGTACCATACTTGTCATCACCAGAGCAATTACAGGCTTTAAAATCTATTTGCTCTCTTCTTCAGCCAGAAAAGCAGCTGATGAGGAAAAGGTTGGTATACAGTTTGGTCTAACATAACTGTTTGATGTAAATTAATTTAATATCAGTTTTACACTCTGTGCAAGCACACAAGCATTCAGTAGCATCTAAAACCAGCCACTGAACCTCATAGCATCCCTAGAAAAGGGAAAAAGCTTCACGGCAAGCTCTCCTGCAGCACCAGAGGAGCCACAGGAAGAACTTTCAAATGCCCTGATAGAAGCCCTTCCCTCAGGGCACACCACAAAAACCCAACCTGGAAGCAAGCCTGTAAAACACGAGGTTTATCCTCCGCTCATGCAACTCCTTGGTACCTTTAGGGACAGAAGTTGGGAGATGGAGTGGGTTTGCTTTTCGTAAAGGAATCTGGCAGCACATGCTGCCACTCAATTAAGCAACCACAACAGTAATCAAATGAAGTGGCAAACTCTGAAGAACAACATTGTGACACTTAAGTATTATCTTCAACTCGATACAGAATAAAAGTGACAGTTTAAATTTTTCAAAACAATTAACTAAACCTGACTGAAAGACAAGGAGTAACAGACTAATAAGAACTATCCTCAAGCTACTTATCTCAGAATAAAATCTGAGGCTTCCTGCGGTATCTACCTAAGCAGCTGCAGAAGGCTATGCAGCCCACCCCCCTGCAGCTCAGTCCTTGTGCATTACACGCTGAAAAAGCATCTAAACCACTGATGGCTGAAGTCACAGCAATAACATTCACAGGTACATTGGCAGAACTTTTGGCCTTGATAAGATATGATTCAGCAATCACATCTTGCACATCAAACATCAGTCTCATATTTCATTCCATTGCTATTCTGTCCAAGCCTGCAGTGCTTCAAAAACAGGAATCAGCACCAGAAAACCACTAGTTTTAGAACTAATTTCTTTTTTCCCTAGAAGGGGCTTGCCTGCTCATGAACTGCTGATATCCACTACAGAAGAATAGAGCCCAGAGGGCTCAAAGTCCCTCTTCCTTCGCAGATTTTAAGTGTCACATTTAAAAACACAATATAAAATCCTCCAAGGAACGCTCTTCACAGCTAGGCAGAATGATATTTCAGTAACACAATTTACTAGTTTGAGTTTTGTCAGGACTTAAGTAACACCTTACTCGATAGGGACAGGCAATAAAACACTACGCCTCGACCTCCAAGTCCCGCACCTGTGAGCGAATGTTACCCGCCCTCTGCGGTGCGGAAAGCGGGAGGCGGTGCTGGGCCAGC